>NW_012026812.1:2696014-2698113 GCF_000956235.1 Wasmannia auropunctata
AGGATATCAAGTATAGCTAGGATGTATCAGATCCCCGATGAGGTCTTGGTCCTGGCGGCTGTGAATCAGTTGACGGGTCGCGCGATCGGCTGGTATAATCGACAGTCAGTGGAATCAGTGGCGTCGTGGCAGGATTTTAGGCGCCAGATTCGGGCGTATTTTGAAAGGAAGGAGACAGTAACCATGACATTGTCACGTGTAAACGCACGAGTGTGGAGAACGCACACCGAGAGGTTCGTGGACTACGCGGAGGATAAGCTGAAGTTGATGCAGTTCCTCAATCTGTCGGAGAAGGAGAGGATCGAATTGCTGGCCGACGGTGTCCGGGATTTTGGTTTTAGACGGTTTGCATTAAATTCATGGGCTGTCAGTGTGCCGGAATTTTTGGAGCACATGCGGAGAATTACGGAGGACGACATGGTTGCTCGACGGCCGAATACGGGAGCCACCAACCAAAGTGTCAGTCCGAAACTTGCTTCCACCCGGGCGGGTATTACTTGTGCACATTGCAAGAAAGCGGGCCACCTAGCGAAGGATTGCAGAATCGCCACCATGACGTGTTATGCGTGCGGTCAAAGGGGTCACTTAAGTTCAGCCTGCCCGCGGGGGAGGCCTGCTCCGGGAGCTACGCTGAATCATCTAATGGACGGACCGGTGGAGGAGGAAGTGATTCCCATGGAGGCTGCTGTGGATGAGGAGGCATCGAGTGGAGTCTATGTCATAGAGAAGGAAACTCCATACATCTCAATCTTCAGATGCGGCTCTCAGGATGGGTCTTTTCGCGCTCTCATCGATACCGGTAGTCCGGTGAATCTTATCCGAAGATCGGTGTATCAGAGGTATTTCGCGAGTGCAAACTTGCTTCGGGTAGATAAATGTTTAAATTTAAAAGGAATTAACAATTCGGAGATTAAGGTCTTTGGAAAGATATATGATCAAATCTGCTTGGAGGGGGAGGTCAACAGGTGGTTTGATGTATCCCTATTGGTGGTGGACGATTCGACTATTGCATTTGATATTTTGTTGGGGCGCGAGTTTCTAATCAACTCAGGGGTTAAGCTAGTTTATCAAAACGGCAAATTCAAGTTTGAATGTCCAACGGAGGAGCCCATGCAGATTGATTTTATCTTCCAAATCGACATTGTTGATTCGAAGGAACGTTGCGACATTGCGATCGATAACTTGGATGGGAGGGTTGAGTGTCAGATGAGGGAGAGGTTGACAAGTCTTTCGAAAAGGGTCAAAAAATCGAAGATAACCCCTATTACTGATAATTATAAAATTCGAGTACATTTAAAGGATCCCTCCTTGTATCGATACGCTCCTCGCGGGTTCTCTTGCACCGAAAAACAAGAACTGCGCTCGCAAATTGATACTCTTCGACAATCGGACGCGGATTTCGAGAAGGAGCGCGGAGAAACAAGAGACGCGGCACAAATCGTTAATCGCCGACTACAAGAATACAATAAAGTGCAATACGATAAGCGACACAAAAAGAATTCATTGTACCAGGCAGGGGACTTTGTATTGGTAAAGGTTCTTCAGCATAAACCGGGAACCAATCAAAACCTTGCGCCGAAATACAAGGGCCCCTACCTTGTTAAAGCTGTTCTTAAAAAGAACCGATATGTTGTAACGGATATACCAGGTTTCAATATTAAGCAAAAACCGTTAAATACCATTATGTCGGCCGATAGGATAAAACCGTGGATTAGAACCGATAATTTAAAAATTCAAAATGAAGATTGACTCGAAATAATTAATGGTAAATTGATAATTGGTATATATATGTATATTGTTTTAGGAAACCTATTTTATACAGTGACCCCATTTCTACAATTAAGACTGGTTTATTGAATTTAATTTTGTTTTTAAGACTGCATAAATGTATATTAAAACGTTATTTAAATAGCTAAGAATATGACTGAATCTATTGTAAGTGTAGTGGCTCTGATTTATTGTAATGAATAATGTATCCCGATGCGGCCATGTTGTAGGCAAGTAAAGTGAAAGTAAGCAAGTGCAATAGGAAAATATAATTTATTCAAATAAGAAAAGGGCTGTTCGGGACGAACAGAGTTGTCAGGCTGGCCGAACTG
>NW_012026812.1:2698133-2812554 GCF_000956235.1 Wasmannia auropunctata
TGCTCTAGATAGAGCGACAATCGCAGGTGACTCCGCGAATTTCGGAGTAAGACGGGAAGGGGAGCGAGGGTTGCGCGGGAAGCGGGCCGAACGGGAGAGTCGAGTTTTGAGTCGCGAAGAGAAGGCAGGAATTTCGGAAGCGAGCGTGCAAAAGAGAAAGAAAGACGGTGAGCGTACCGTACAAGTAAATCGGAGTATCTCGAAGGGTGTGAGTTGCCCGACCGCGAGATATGTATATATTCTCGCTGAGAGTGATTCTGTGAGACGAAACTTTATATCAAATACATTATTGCCTATATACAGAATCCGCTGTCTGACTCATTTATTACTGAGTGTGTGTGAGTTGTCTAAGTCCTTCCCGCTGATAAGCTTACACACGTTTCTCTCTGCAGGATTTTTCGCAAAATTGTCGAGTGCTTGCACGGTGCTCCGCCGTCAGCGCACCTAAGTGCCGGAGCGATTCGCGCTTCGAGCGCAAAACGCTCCTAACGTCGACTATCTTTCCGAGGATAGAGCGGCCCTGAGAGAGTTTGGGCCCCGCTCTACACGAACGATACACACGGGCGATCGTGGATTTCCGACACCGACGATGACGGGTGACGGTATTGAAAGTCTCGCTCGTACGGTCGCGCGTAATCGTCCACGTGTGTGAGCGATACAAATTCACCTGGATCGACGTGGATATGCGTGCACGAAACACGTGACTCCAAATGGGTGGGGAAACGCGAGCGCGTTTCGTGGGTGGTTTCGTTGGGTCTACTCGTGTGGCTCAGTGCATAATCGCGATTCACGTATCCTACAGGTCGCGGTGTTGTGTCGCGGTTGAGTCGCGGCTGGTCGACGGTTAACATGGGCGTCGTCGTCGTCGTCGTCGCCGCCGCCGCCGTCGTCGTCGTCGTTGTCGTTGGAATTCTCGCCTAAATTTAACGCGCTCGTTCGTGCCTCGTGCACGCGCGACGCTCCGCGCTCGTGGTCGTCATATTCCGCGCGTGCACTCGCGGATTTTCGCCGATTGACCGGTACCGGTGCGAGAGAACGTAAATCGATTCGCGTCTACGGAGCCTATCATAAAAATGTGACGTGTCGAGGAGTCCGTCGATTGAAGCGCTGAACCACGTAATTCGTACTTACACCGTTTTGCCCGAAATTTAAAATCTTGTCATCTAAATTTAAATTCTGTCATCTAATTTCATATATATTTAAAAAATAGTTTTTAATAGCTTTCGCGGTCGCGAGTTTTTAATAAATAAGACGTTTCCGAGAGACGATATTCACGCTGTTCACTGCAACGTCTTACCGTTTCTTTCAGATGACACAAAAGTCGAGCAGAGCTACGCCAATCAGAACGGCGCTCTGAAGAGCTGCCCGAGCGAACAACAAAGCGACGCTAAGAAAGGTAAGAGATCGTCTCGTTATCGGCAAACCGAGAATACATATTTGGGAATGCTGGGCTGGACCACGCTTATATTTCTGCATGATCGCTGAAACACTGTATCTACATATCTGTATCACGATATCTTCTTCCTTCTTTTCTTCATTAAGCGTCATCTTGCGATTGCGATTGTTTGGAACGATCTTTCTAAAAGCCTGTCGAGAATTGTCTCGCGTGAAAAGGAAACTCGGAATCTGAGTATAGATCTGAGTAGAGAAAGGCGTGCGATGTGCATTAGAAATTGGCACGATAAATTTCCTCGTGAATTCCGGAACGGAAATATTCGAAGGGTATATTGAGATGCATGCAGAAATTGTTAAAGAATCGAGACTGTATCTAAACTGAAGAAAATCTTCGGGATCTTCAAAATCTTGAGAACTTTAGTTGACTAAGAAAAATAAAATAAAAGTAACCATCTTAATCTCAGTATCTTTCCTATCTTTTCTTTAAGACAGAATGGGACGTTTCGTGTCCAATAGAAATTCGTGGGAGAGATTGAGGCTGTAACTTTCTGCAAAATGCAGTTCTATACGGTAACATCTTTTCGTAATACTCTCAGAAACTTTCAAATCCCGTTGCTCCTCTTCGGAGGATGCGGGAAAATCGTAACGAGCCGTCGTCTTTAAACGTGAAAATAAGGGCGCGTCAAACGCACGTACGTGGGCGCGCAAGAAAAATCCCCGAGTCGTGGGAAACTCGCGGCGGATATTAGGTAAAAGCGAACGGGGGAGAAACAGAAAACGGAGGAGGTCGGAGAAGTTGTCGTGAAACGATCGCGGCGCGATATTTCCGACGAGACTCCTGCGAGAGAAGAGAAAGAGAAAGAGAAGACAGAGGGAGAGAGAGAGAGAGAAAGAAACAGGACGTCGTGCGTGAACGCGCGATACGAGTTTTTCCAACAAATTTGCGACATCGTAGGACACTGCGATCTTCCGGATTACGCAACCGACGCGGAGGACTGTGCCGCGATGCCGCAGGGCAATACGCGTAACCGCAACCGCAGCCGCAGGAATCGGAACCGACGGCGACAGCCTCAGCCTCAGCCACCGGTGAACGTCACGGAATCCTCGCGAAAGGCCGAACAGGCGAAGCCCGAGGAAGAGAATCGCCCGACGACCTCGAGAAACAAGCGCATTAATGTCAGCGACGACGACGACAACGACGACGACTCGAAGACGAGCGACTCCGGATTCGTCCCGGAGAGTCCCGTTTCGGAGAGCGTCGATTCGACCGAGGACGTGGATCGCGGACGCAGATTCCGGTCGGACGATAAGCGCTGCAGAATTGAGAAGATCGAGCTGGCGGCATCGTCTCCCAGAATAATCGAGATCACGACCGTCAGTAGTTTACCTCTGGAGGCGACGATCAGTCATATCGCCGGGGTGGGCATCCTGGAGACCGGAAGTGGCAACAGAGCGTCGAAGGAATCGACGATAGTGACGGTGTCGGAGCCGATTGAATCAATACAGTCTCCTCCCGGCTACGCGAAGACCAGACTCTCACGAGCGAATGAGACTCGATTGGAAATTCGAGAAGTCAATGACAGCGATTCGGAAGCCGACTGTGGGTCAGCGATCGTCGAGTTCGAATCCGACGCGGAGAAGGAATCGATTGGAGGTGAGGACTCTGAGGCTCGCGAGGTATCTAAACCGAGGGATCGAATCGACCAGCAATTCGTGCCGCTGAAAAAGTTTTCCAAACCGGAAGCGGAATCCCCGACTTTGATGTGGGCCACGGTGATGCCTAAAGACGTGGAGAAAAAGTTGCGAAACTTCATCGAGGACCTTCAATTGCCGAGTTTCTCCGAGGAAGTAATCGAGGACGAGGGAAGATCACTCGAGAAAGTCCTGCAGGACTTTGCGGCGGAAGGAAGCAGATCCTGCGAAAAAGCGGCCGGGTCGTCGCGCCGGAAAACGAGGAGGCGCACGATGTCGGCGTCGCATTACGCCAGCAGCTTTCTGGACATCATACAGGAGGAGGGTGAACGACTGTCGGAGGACGAGGCGCAGCACATTCGAGATTTCATAAACGAGGAGATCAGCAAGTACCGGCGGGAAGACAGGCGTTCCGTCGAGAGGACGGCGGTGGATGAAGTCGAGGCGAGAAGCGTTGATCCCGGGGAGATTGAACTGGCTGCCGGGAAGACGGAATTCGATATTAAGATTAGGACTGATACGACGGAGAGTGACACTTCGGAATTACGTTCGCGCGATAAAGCGAACAATCGCGAGGAGATTGAAAACGTCGTGGCCAATTCGGTCGGAAGCGTCGCGAGTCCCGAAACCGAGGTAGTAAGGAGTACCGATCCTGCGGCCGAAACGACGAGCGAAAAAGTGGATGCGAGAAACGACATCTCGAACGGCGAATCCGTGGAAATTGCAGCAAACGCGACGCGAGATAGTTTAGAGCTCGGGGACTGTTGTACCGTTGAGAAAATTGAGATTGTGAAAAATGATACCGCGGGAGACGCTGGCGTGGAAAATAATAAAGCGGAGGAGGCGGGAAAAAACGTGACGAGTATCGTGACTGTAAGTGATATCAGTGGCGCAGATGTAGGTAAAGCGGAAGATAATAAATTCTTGCCTGAAGTCGGGGCACCTGCGGAATCAGAGGATGTTCCTCGAAAAGATTCCATCGAGACGCGCGCGATCGTTAATCATGGCGCGTCGCGAGCGGACGACGTGGTCGTAGTTGATTCATCCTCAAATTCGTCACCGTGCGAAGTAACCCCGTCGGAAACGAAGCGACCGCCGCTGCCGCCGCCGCCGCTACCGAGGAGGTCGTCCAGTTTCGGCCGCGAGCCTCAGAGACCGCCGACGCCACCTGAAATAGACTATATCTCGAGCGGCGCGAACGTACATCAGCGTCCGTCCGTCGCGGCGGCGTACGGTGGGTCGACGAATTTATCCGCGCGGAAGCGCGCGAGTCGTGAAGCCGCGGACGACGAGCCGCCACGACGGCCGGAGCTTCCCGGAACTCGCGAGAGCTCGTCCACGTCGGGGACCGGACGGGCGATTTATGGCGCGGATCTTTCGTCGTGCTCGCGCGACCTCGTCTCGACGTTCGTGGATCGCGCTAACGAGATTCTCGGCCGTGTAAATCGGGTCGGACGCGCGGACGCCGCGACCGGGTGCGCCGAAATTTCGATCGGGGGCGGTCGATCGATCGCGTCATCGGGTATTCGCGACGATGATCTGTCACGCTCGCGCGGCACCGGCGGCACGCACGTCGTCGCGTTGGCAAGCGCGACGGGCACGGAAATAACGCGTCGCGAGGAAGGGAAATCTGCGACGCCCGCTGCACCGGCGGCATATGATCGAAACGCGTCGTCGTGCCGGCAGGAGGGCGAGGCCGAGGTGTGCGGGTATCCCTCGGGTCAGACCGCGAATTCGGACGGGAAGAATTCCACCGCGGTGTATCACGAGTCACTGAGGTGCGACAAATCAGACGCTCGTACGGATTCCTCGGTGCGAGACAAGTCGACGACGATGGGTACCTCCGGTTCGAAGAGCAAGAAAAAACCCGAGGGAAAAAACGGGAAGAGCGAGAAGTCCGGCTTTCGGCGCGAGCGAGTAGTGAAAAGCGAGACGTCGGAGACGAGAATAATCGAACGACACGAGGAGAGCACGAGCGGTAACCAGCACGATGGCCTACGCAATTCAAAGTATTCGACGTGGGAGTCGAAGCGCGAGGAGAGGCGCGAGGAGAAGTGCGAGAAGGAAGAAACGCGCAGCTCGTCCCGTGAGAGCGACGCGAGGAATTCGTCCGACGACGAGGCCCCGGTGAGCGGGAGTCCCTCGCTCGAGGGTGAGCTGGGCGACGTTCAAGGGCACGACTCGTCCAGCAGCACCACGTCCTTCAACACCGTCAAGCATCGCCCGTTGGAGGCGTCGTTGAGCGACATCAGCGCGATCGTCCGCGAGACGAGGGAGGAGAACTTGAGAAACGAAGTGGAGGAATCCCTGAAGCGGAAGCTCGCCTTGCTGAAAAGCGCGGGAGCTGGATCTGCGAACGAAGTGACACCGGGAGAGAGTTCGCCGCAGCTGCAGATTCCTCGTTCGTCCGCGGAGGATCTTTACCGTGCGCCGTCGAAGGAAGCGGTCTCCGTGAAGACTCTCGAGAAAGACGTGTCGCGACAGCCACCTTCCCTGAGGGAGCTCTGCGTCGAGAGGATTCTGTCGATGCCGTATGGTGCGCAGGTGATGGGCGAGATCACCACGCCCAAGTTCAACATCTTCGAGAGTTTGCGGACTCTGCAGAGGTTTGTGAGTGACACGCCGGTGAGCGCGCGACGGCGCGATAACGCCCGAAAACTAAACTCGATGCATGGAGTGAGTGATCGACGGCTGCACGGACTAACGAAAGCGCCGGACGAGGGCGAGCGGCCTCGTCCTAACGACATTGCGAACGCTGTTTCAGACCAGGCCAAGTCGAAGAACGTTAATTTTGAGTTGTCAGAGTCGTCGGAGAGCGAGATGGAGTGCCGGGAGCCACGGTGGCGCGCGCTCACCACAACGGAGGACCCCAGGCTTCTGGTGTGCCTGTCGCCGTCGCAGCAGGCCACGCAGGTGCGCACGAGTGCCGACACTCTGCTGGACCTTCACCGAAAGTTCCTGAACCGGTACAGTTATCGCGAGGAGCAGCCGCATTGCGTTCCTCTGCCGCAGTACCGAGTGGAGATTCGTCCGATCAAGGAGAACGATGCCGCGAAAACGCACAAGCCGACCACTCGAGCGACTCGTCGAGACACCGCAATCGAGAGCTCCGGCAGCAGGCTGTTGGAGATCATCAAGGAAGAGCGAAACGGCTCTCGAAACGATACACTCGCGGATCAGCAGACGAAGACGATAATCGATGACGCCACGCGCGACTCTTTCGGGCGCGGGGATCAAGAGTGTTTCAAGGCCGAGCCTCGGCCGAGCGACTGGTCGAATCCAGCCAGACGTGATCACCGAAGCGCCACCGCGGACGAGCTATTCCTGGCGACGACGAGGGGCGAGGATGGGGAATCGAGCGATGATAAGCCAAACGGTCACGTGGCCCGATTCGATCGGCTTAAGATTGCGACACGTTCCACCGCCCAGGCTGGACCCCGACCGTTGGCGGGCAACAACGCGGCGATAACCCGCGATTCGGAGAGATTGCTCGCGAATAACGTTAAGTGTCCGTTCGTGCCGAACGGTACCGATCGATCGATGGACGCCAACGACAAGAGGACGCCGCCCCTCAGGAGGGCGGCCGAACTCGGCAGGCACGTGAATCCGGCGTTGATCGACGACAGACTCGAGGTGCCGCCGTTGCCGAAGCGACCGGTCACGGTTGATAGATCGTGCATCGACACGACGAGCATCTTCGACCAGAATCCGCCGAGGAGTCGTCTGGAGCCGCGAAGAGGGCAGCATGAGGCGGAGAAACTGAAGCACGTGGCCGCCGTGGAGATCATGGATAAGCTGAAAGAGCTGCAGACTGAAACGTCGCGGCGACTCGACGGCGACCGGAGCGGTCGCTCGTTACCTCAGGAATACTTTGCTCAGCAGCTGAGGTACATCGAGCTGTTGGAGGAGCAACTGAAGAACGTGTTGCTAGCGGAAGAGGAGGAGAGACGGGCCTACGAGGAATTCCAAACGCATTTTCATCGAACGAAACAGTGCGACGATACGAGGAGATCGTCTCTCGCTAATATCCCCGAGGAGATCTCGAAAAAAACTAGCGCAAATCTCGAACGTGAAATTCCGATCGACGTCCGTGAGATGATGGACAGAAAATGTGCGGAAGATAAGCGAGCGAAACCTCGAGGCGTCGAGGAGAAACACCTCAAAGAGGTCTGTCGAAGCGAACCGGGAATTCAGAAGGAATCCTGGCAAGAAAAATCGCGGAATGTAGAAAAGGATCGTATAGAGACGATCGATAAAACGGGCAATCGGCAATTCCTGAAGAAGGTATGCCACGGGAACGGGCGCCACGAGGAGGAATCCTCGGAGAGTATCGAGCGTGAGGAACGCCGCGTGATCACGCAGAAGGGAAACTCGGGGAGGGCGGCGGAAAACGGAGCGATTAAGCCCCGCGAGGGCGAAGTTAACGAACGTCGCGCGGAAGCGCGATCGACGGGAGCACCGAGGAACGGCTCCGAGGTGTTCGCCGAGAGAACGACTCAGCGTAAGAACGCCGAGGTGAAGAGACCGACGACGTTACCGACGAACGGGGAGGCGTTTCGCCAGCGGATGTACGACGAGTACGTGCACAAGGTGCTGGAGCGGCAGGAGCGGAAGAGCCACAAAGTCGTGAAGCTCAGCACGCACGAGGACATCAAGCGCAAAGCGGACGGCGAGGACATGAGCGCGATGGCGAGGGAGTTCATCGAGAAGGCGCGCAGCCGGCTAAACAAGTTCGGGATCAATCTCGACGAGAGCGGGACGGAACACGAGGACGAGGAGGGCGACGCCCTGATCAGCGCGAAATTCCTAATAGACGGCAAGGAGCTGCGGGACGTGCGGAAGCTGCCGCAGCATCTGCGGGAGTTCCTCAAGATCTCCACGATGAGCGACGACGAGGAGGGCGGTGAGTTACGGCGAATGGAATGGACGATGGATTTTTGCTGTGTTGCTCGTCGTGTTGCGATGATGATTGGTGCCGATTGATGGCTGCTGAAAGAAAGAAAAAGAGTGTCCCGACCGGAGGTCGAACGATCCGTCCTGGACTCTCGGTGTCCCGCCGAGGGACGCCCTTTAATAACCACTAACGTAAAGCGCATCTTTGCCCGACGTCCGTAGATGCCTTAGTGTTTGTCGTCACTAACGTTCTTGGTACTATGCTAATTCTCTCTATCTATCCGCCTGGTGCCAACGATACGAAAGGACTGTTGGACAAAAAAAATATTGCAGGAAGGATACATAATTAATCTTCAATTAATGTTTACCCGCCGGCGTAATGTCCCTTTTACGAACACCCGTTTCTAATAAATGTGATTTAAAAAGACTGAAAGCAGCGATAAAATTGACAAGCGACAACATTCATCTCGCAATTGAATGAAATAATTGAAATATTTTTTTTAATATCACGAATTTTCGATTCCGTGTAATAAAACCGAGCAGTAAAATTTAAAATATCGCGGCTCTTTATTAAAATTGTTAAAATTCAATGGAAAATTGGGAATTTCGCCGGTAAATGTCATCGCTTTCGTCGGATCGCTTCAGCTATCGTAGCCCGAGCGAACTTTCTCAATATATGGGAGACAGGCTGTAACGTCGAAACGGAAATCTCATTACTGTCTTGAGTACTGTTTTCCTACACGGCTACGAAGACGAGATTAGTTCTCGGCATTAAAGCGGCAGCGCAACGAACGGAGCGCGCGGAGGATCTATTTGCACGTTGCGTTGGCGCAGGTCGCGCGCGCGCGCAGCATCATAATCGCGCGGTCCACAGATTGCTCCAATTCCGTAATCCGATTAATAACTCGTCTCGCAACGATCAGTCTTGTATAAATAATAAATCTCGTTGTATCGCGAAACGCGCGAGTTTAACGTGACACTACAAATGAATACGTGTATTTACGCGCGCCTTCCTCTCCGTCGCGCGCGGCTTCGCCTGGCGGGGGCTGCGCTCGCGCGCGCGTCGCTCGTGTATAGCGGGATTTAATATCCCGCGACATAAATCCGGCACGCGATCGACACGCGCGCAACCGTGACGCGCTTGCTCGTTACATATTTCGGCATTTATTCCGAGACGGCGATCGATTCATCGTCAAAGCGACGCCACGGAAAATTATTGCGTTAACCATTCGCGTTCGGCGGCGCCGCGACAGCGTCGCGGATAATGAACCGCGACAGTTTTGCGATAACGAATATCAACGCCGGTGGCACAGAGGCTATCAAATTGCGTCATGTCGCTTTACGCGTCGGCTCCCCGGAGCCGATTAGTCGCGGAATGTTTAATCTTGTCATCGTTAATACCGCGAGCAATTCAGAGACCACTTCCCTTTTCTCGACGAGCAAATAATAAGATGACAACGCGATTTACTGTCATTTAAAGCTCCCACAAAATTCTGTTCGACACGATGTCTTTTCTGTCAACGTATAACGTGGTCATTTGGATCATATCACGTCTGACGATGGTAGGGTACTGGCCTGCGGTTCACTCGTTCCTTCGTCCCGCGATCGCTCGGGGCCGCGGCGTTCGCGCGTGATTCATTGGAGGATGGGAATCTAAATATAAGACACCGCGACGAGAAATAGGCCACTCGCTCGTAGGACGCGTTCGCCATTTCGGCCAGCGCGCGCGCCGGAACCACCGTCTTGTTTTCAGCTATTTTGAATCACTCGCGCGACGTGGCCTACTGGCCCGCTGGTCCGCGCTGTCCTGAGATCGTTTTTCGTGATGACTGAGAATTTTTGTCCGCTAAATTGTCCGTGTACCTATTCTGTCTACGATTAAAAATCGATCGACAGCGATATTTCGGAGTTTCACCGCGATCAATCGATGAATAATCCACAGAGCTTCTTACTTAGCATTCGAGAACACGGATATTTTTGAATACTTTTCTCTCTTTTATGAGGTTCGAAAATTTTTACTTTGTCAAAAGCTTCAATCGTGTCTGTATTTTAATTAGCTTAAATGACGATCCTACGATATATGTATCTCGATAATGAAATCAGTCATCTTCACATCTCATCTGAAACCGCTTTTTGACTGCATCGCATGCTCGCTTTTTTTAAAATCTTTTCAGCCCCTTGTTTGCGATATATAACATGTTATGAATATATTACAATACGGCACGAGTGCGTGTTTTGCTCAAACATTTTGACGCCAATCAATGTTCTCGCAGCTCGGGAAACAAAAATATGTGGAATACGGCGGACACGTTAGACGTATAACAGATCGATATTCGGACAAGAATCAGCTCGTCCGTGAAACAATGTTAATTTTTATTGACATATTGCCAGGCGTGCGGACGTCGCAACGTCTATTACTATTAACTCACCGCGGTTATTTGTATTTCGTAAGTCTCGTGAACCTTTCGACGCGCGGTTACCGAAGCGCCCGTTTATTTTCTATTCTAACTTTAGCACGAAAGTTTAGCCACAGCCCGCGTCCCGTCGGGGCTAAATGTGCGAATTTAGGCATCCTCCTGTGGATACAAGTTATTTGTATACGTCTGCGCCAATTGATACGTCAATTCTTTTTTTACAAACGAATATTTCAAGATATTTTGCATCGAATTTCTTTTGCCGTTCGCGGAAAATTCTGGCTTGCATCTCTTGCTAACAGGCGTTGCTGCTCGAAATTGAATTTACCGCATCTTTTTCTTTCTTTTTTTTTTCTTTTCTCTTTGGCGGATGGGCATGCTTTTTTAATCAAAGGGAGCGGCCGCAATGCCATTGCGAAGGGAGGAGACAGGAATCGAAGCGATTTGCTGCACGAGATCGACAAAGCTTTGAGAATCGGCAGGGGATTTCTACTTGAGCAAGGTGCGTTTGCAATTTTGCTTTATTATTGACAGCATGCGTTACACAGTTTTGCGGAAAGCATCATTTTCTCTCATTAAACTCTTTGCAACGAAACATCATTTGCAAAAAAATATTAATTAATACTAACCAACCGAGAGACATCTAACCGAATGTCTAACCGAAAGATCGAGATGTTCCAGATGAACTATATGAAACTTTGAACGCGTCATTCATTTCACTTTAATGTTACTTTGTTTTAACGTCAGACTGAAGATTGAGAAAATTCAGATCCATCTTCCAAAGCAAACGTTATATACACGTATATGTATAGCCCGGCTGGTTGGCGGTGGGCTCGGGATTTCGTATAGAGTAGCCTCGAACGCGATGAGCGCCGTCATCGACGTCGGCGTAGTGAGCGTCGTGCGGCGTGGCGTCGAGCCTCGTCGGCGTCGCGACGCCTCAGTCGGCTGGCACCTACCGTGCTACCTCCCCGTGCCTCCGCCCGAGTGAAGAGTGTCCCATCGAGATACGCGGTGCCGCGGTCGGATAAAAAAAAAGAAAGAGAGGGGTCGTTGAAAGATCGTAAAGTGGCGATGTTGGAGAAAAGTGAGTGATCGTTTTCGGGAAAGTTGACGCATTATCGAGGGGTAGCGAGGGGCGAAGGCGCGAGTAGGTGTTCGTGAATTTCTTCAACAGGTAGTTCCGCGATCGCGGAGGAAGCTCGAAACTCGCGAATCCTTCCGGAGGGAATTTTCAGGAAAGGATACTGCGAGCGTTTCTCGAATTATCGTCTTTCAGGTAGTCGGTGAGAAAATTCACGGGAAAATACGAGGAAACGGCAAAGACAAATAAGTCTATTAGACGTGAGAGGAATTAATTTAATTTTAAGATATTGAAGAGAGGCGTCGTAAAGAGTAGTGTGAATGACTCGGTTAAATCCCGATTTCAATCCTCGCAAATTATACGATCGAGTTTTCGAAATGCATCATGGCGTTGACTACACTTTTAGTCTGGCTGTAGAATAAGGCAATCCACTTGGCTTTATTCCTCTCTTTGCGCTCGTTTCGCGGTAGTCCATCAAGATCGCTTTTATATTAATGAATCGCGGCGGTTTCCATCGTGAAAGTAACTTTGAAGAGCCCTCCAGACGGTATTGGACGCGGCGCGGCGTAATGTAAGCCTTGCGTCGCGCAGTGTTGACCCGCGATAAGGCATCCAGATATTTCGCGTTTGATAGTTAATGGTTTAGGTTGAAAAAAAAACTCTCACGCGAACGTACGAATTGATAAAGAAAAATCGCGAGATACGCCTTAAAAAAAATTTGTTAAAAACATATATATGCGATTTACGAAACGACTAAAAACCCGAGACATTTTGTTTGACAAAATGTTGTTTAATGCTTTCAGAGAACGTTATGTTTGCCCCCACGTTTAAAGCCTCGTCGGCGAAACCAGGTAAACCTGCGCGAGGAATGTGTGACGAAAAACTAACAGAATAATTTCGTTGTCGTCGTGCATCTTGCATAATGACTGGAGATGCAGGAGTCTGAAATATTAATATCTGTTGCCCGAGTGGCTACAAGAGCATCTGTCTATTAACACTTTTTTTTTTAACGGCGGTAATTAATTACGTTAGAAACGTTCGGTAATTAATTAATTAACTTTTCGAATATATTGGAGCCAGTGTAGCTGGATGACGAACGACGCGATAAGAGAAATGGAATTGCCATCGGGGAGAGGAGCGTACCTCTATTACGTTAACCATCGCCCGCGTTCCGAAGATGCGATAAAATTAATTACGTGTGGGATGTAGGTCGCATTGTGTGTCGGGAGGGAAAAGGGCCCGCGTGTGTGTTCTTAGCAGCGAGATCGTAATTAAGTCTTTGCCATGGCACACGTACGCGTCTCTGCAGCGCACGTATTTTCCGCGTAGTAATACGCGTAATCTCGTACAGCAATTTGTCCAGGGAGGAGGAATAAGGCGCGCATTAATTTCAGTTACCTGAGAGAACGTCGGTTACCTTACGGTATCGGCGTTTCGACTAATTGCACCACCGCCGCGGTGTGTTGGTTGCGAGTACGTCGGTACAAACGATCCAAAAACGATGGCAATTCGATGTTTTTGACGTTTCGAAACGCGCTGGATGCAGCTGGCGTCGCCGCGACAGCGTTGATTAATCGCACGTACGTTGCAATTAGCGAAAATGTATAGCCGCTACTGTATCGTAGCGGTATCGTAGGTTGTAGCGTGTATGCAACATCAATTATCATATCCCCCCTCCCTCTCCCCGGATAGAGAAATAATACGTGTACCTACGTTATCTCAGCGGTCGCGCGTATCGAAGATGTTTCGCTCGCGCGTCCCAAATGACTCGTCTAACGGGAAATCGATCCCTATCTCGCGCAGCTTCCCTGATGTCTCCAACGTGCCCGATCACGGGAGTTTTTGGCCGATGCACGTGGAATTCGTGCGTGAAACGTGTCTGCGCTAAAACGTGTCGTGCGCAAGAAAACGCGTCGCGCCGCGCCGCGGCATTGTGTTCAGGCTGTTCTCGGCCAATTTGCAATTACGCGTATCTCATAATACCTAACGCCGCCCACGCGAGCTTCTAATTTTACCCGCGCGTCCCAAATGAAACCAACCCTGATTTCCTGTTGCCGCCGCGCGACCGCGAGGAGAGATACGGCTCTGCAAATTGGCCGAGAGGTTCAATTCCGACGGGCGTATGTGCCTGACTCATCGCGCCGGCGATGTATCTTTATCGTGCTTGTAAACGTTGTCCCTTTTCCCCCTCTCTCCCTTCCCCCCCCCCTCCTCTCCTCCGTCTCTGACATTCGAGCGTAGTCACCCGTCAATAGCTTCGTTTATGTCGCCGACGACGGTTGCGACACGCAGCAGCGTTCGTTCGTATTTGGACCGCGGTAACGAGTTAATAAAACCTTTGTTAACCGCTCGTTAAAAAAATACTCCGACGTTAGGAAACGGCGCTGTAGAAATATACCCTTTACCTCTTGCCAGATTGTCCGCGAACGTACACGCGATTAACATATACTCGTTGCGGAGGGGTTTTAACAAATCGTTTACGTCAAAGCACCGTTTTTAAACGGATTCAAATTGGTGATGGGCGTGGTGACGTGGCAAAATGTAGGAAGTTATAGCCGGGAAAAAGACGATCCCTTATGTAATACTGCCCCCTTCCTCCCTCCCCCCCCCCTTGTGTGCCAAGATTAGCATCGCGCCCGTATACATTTCATATGTTAGCTTTAGCGCCAATCTACCAAATCCACAGCAGCGCAGCTGTTTCAGGAGCAAAGACCTTCCGCCGAGTTTGTTCCTTTATTGGCAATCTTCCTTCAATTAGCTTCTACATCGGGGGCGATACATTACAATTGTAAAACGGCGAACTTAAAAATGGCAGAAACCTTTATTGCATTTATAGGAAGTATATAGGTAAATCGATCGGGCTGACCTCCTTTTTTAAGCAAGACTGTTGCTGTAGTCCGTCCGACGATATAACCGCATTTGCCTGACATTGAGTGTTGATTAACAAAGCCGCACGTGGGCACGTGTGTGTCGATTACATTCTCAAGAGCGAATTTTCGTTGCCAGGCGTTTGGTCGCCAGGACAAACGCCAGCTGAGAAGGCACCGAGTCCGGAACGTACCAAAGAACCACTGCAGAAGTGCGAGCCGATCCCGTCGGTTTGGAGCCCCGCCAGCGCTGGCGCGAGCCCCGTCGCTGAGAGGAAGGAATTTCGTTCCGTGCCGTTCGAGAGTCCTGTGCTGAGCCGGAAGAGGCAGCCCAAGGAAGAGGTATGTCGCCAGTCAATTATGCCGAGACGCTATTTATACGCCGGCGTTAAAACTGTACTCGCGATCGATTAGTTTAAATTGTTAAGTTTCACGAACGAATTTAAAGCAAAATCCGATCCTGACGATTTCTTCAGTAATAAATAAAAAAAAATTTCTTTGCAAAGAAAACGACAAAAATTAATATGCATAGTCGCTTTATTCAAATGGTTTTCAACTTCTCGCACCATCGAGTGTTCAAGGGTTACGCGCTCACGCGCGAAAATTCTGTTCAAGAAGGCGCCTCCGCCCTGGGAAGGCGAGGAGGAGAGGAAGGAGAGCGGCATCTCGCGAATCGTGAATTCGCATTCGGCACCCTCCCAGGGATTGAACGCGCTCGCGTCCACGCCGCGACTGCCACGTGCACAGAATCCGACCATCACGTTGCTGCAGAAAGCGCGAGGTCAGCACCCATTATGAGAGGTCATCTCTGCTCTTCGGTGGCAGAGGTCGAATGTGGTCGAACGCTCAAGATTCGCGGAATCACAATTTTTCCTCTCTCTCTTTCTCTCGTTGACTTAACCGCTGTTGCGTTTTCATTGCAGAGGGACAATTGCCGAAAGGAGCAGCTTATTTAGAGGAGAGCGCATTCGCCGATAAGCGACCGTTGAGCGACGAGAGACCATTAATTTCGCCGGGAGAGATAAGTAAGTATCGGTCAGTTGTAAGTTAACGTTATATCTCGAACGTTACAGCATTACGATTATTACATTACGATTGGATAATTTTTATATGAAAGCCGCCCAGTACAAACGTACACCGATTTTTCGAAAGTCCGTGTATCTGTACCTTATCACTAACGCTCGCTAACTAGCTGTGTCTAATTACGTTACGTTACGTGTTCGACCTATTATCCGACTGCGTACGCGAGTGCTAATGATTTCTTGTGAAATTGAATCCGTTCAGTCTACACGCTGAAGAAAGAGTACGAGAGTGAGCCGGAAAAGGAGAATGAACCGCCGAAGAAGATGGCCGATCTGGGCCCTCGAAAATTCGAGGGGATCGGCCCGGTGACTAGGGAGGGTGTTCCCCTCGTGTTGAGATCGGTAGGTCGCTTAATTATTAAGTAAATCGAAAATACAAAAAGAAAAAGAGTTTCTGATCGCCTGCAGGCGGGCGATCGTATGGGAAGAAATGGTTTATATCGCAATTTTTTTTCTTTATCATCGCGTCATAAACGAGTGGTTGTTTTTTACGTTACGGCGCGTGCGATGCACTTTTCTCAGTACTCTCTCGATAAATTACTTTTAGGAAGTCAAGGAAAGCAATCAAGCGAAATGGTACAAGAAAATGTACGACTCGTTGCACCGCGCGGATAGAAATGGTAAGTTTTGTTATTACGGGCGGTTATTAGATAGAGAATTTTTTTACTGCGGGGATGAGAGAAATATAAACAATGGTCCGCGCATATTTTCGTAACGTCGGACACACAATACCAATTAATAATGTTGTTGTTATTTGCGGGATAAATAAGGAATTTAATATCACTCCGACAAACACGCTCGGAATAAATAACACGTTATAAAGTTCGACAAACGGGGATGCGATTCGCTGTCGGCATAATTCCACGATTTTGCTTCCAGATGACTACGTAACCATAAAATACAAATCAAGAAGAGGTGAATATGCAACTTGCGCGCATGACCGCGCTGCGGTGGTTCGAATTGCGACATTTTGCTACTAATATTACGGCGGCGCGTGGGCGCGCTGCGTAACGCAGCCGCTCTAGCCGCGATTTGTGTAACAACACCAGCGTAACTAATATCTGTAAAGTGAAGCGCGCGCGGCGGAGAGACGATCCCTCCGCGCGCGCGTAGCGAGAAGCACATATCGCGGCCAGGGTGCCTGTCACTCTTCCGTAGATCGACAGCTGACGTATGGCCTTCTGCGTAACGCAAAAGATAACAATTGTCGCTGTACATATACTCCGCCGATTTAACAGCTGCGCTAGTCGAGCGTGAAAAGGCAGTAATAAATAATTTGCGACGGACATACAAATGACTACCTTTGCGCCTATTATATACCCCTTATCTAACATCCGGCTGATAATTAACATCTGCCTCTCCTCGGCAGAGCAACACGGTTCTCACACCGTAGATTAACACACCGTGGTTGATTCGATTATTAATATGTGTGTTTTAACTTACGAGAGATTGCTTGATTCCACGCGGATTGGACGTCTCCCGAATTGTGGACGTCGTAGAATTTAGAGAATCCCGGCGCGGTGGTATGAGCTCTCGTTGAATATATCAAGCCAAGTCGGAACAACTTCTTGGTGTTGGCGTGAGCTCTGTCGCGGGGGAACTTCTTAAAGTTGATTTCAAGTTCTCGCGTCTCCGATCTTTCGCTTCGTCTTTAGATTGTTTCATCACGCCCAGAATCGATCTTTCCGCGGCAAAAATTTAATCTCCCGTTCGCAGGGGAGATCGATTAAAATTTAACCAAGCCGAGATCGTGCCTTAATTTCGATGCCGAAGATCTCTCGATAATTAATTCTCAAATAACGTGTATATATATATATGTATATATATACTAATGTTACATAATGCGAAATGTGTGTGTGCGTATGCGTGTGCATATATGTGTTTGCGTAACGTGATATTTCTATTATAACGTCGTAGGAACTAAACCAACGGTAAACACCGAATTGTTTGCGCTGTTAATTGAACGTTATTTGGTTACCGGTAGATTTTTTTTTGCTGAAGAACTAAACGGGAGCCCGCGAATAGGAGAGCCCAGGCTGCAAAACGAAATGCGAAAAACGAAACACTCTTGTTTCAGGAGGGAGATATGGATACGGAAGCGGCAGCGGATATTTGAGTGAACCGGAACCGCGCGCATACTCGGATCGATCGGTTACTCTCGATAGCCGTCGACGGCTGCGCAACAAAGAAAATGACTTCACCACAGCGACTATGCCCAGAAAGTAAGGGAGAATTTGGAAAACTTTCCCGCTTGTTTTTCCTTCAGCGGCTCGCTCGCGAGGATGCCCCTCGGATCCTCGTTCGAATTCCCCCTCCCCCCTCCTCGCGTGTCCTCGATTTTCATCCTTCGATCAAATTTTATTCAGTCGGACGAAACGGATCGTTCCTCTCACAGAAACTGACATCTTAAAGTATGAAACTCTTTAAGAATTATCGGTAACGGGGGCAATTTACGTTTCCGTTCCAGGAATGGGGCGCTGAAATATTCGACGGATATTTATAAAAATCAGCCTGGCCGCATCGAGGACTATGAACCAGGGCACTCGTCGATCGCCGAGAAGGAAGCTAAAGAGGTACGGCGACTTGTATCGTTCGTTAACTCGAGAGTAGACAGATTTGCCTGTAATATAAATTAAAGCGCACCTCTTCCATAACATCGAAAGATTGGGTCATACGACACCGTTGTAGAAATTATTAGCTCGTCCGAAGAGTAACGATTGACGGGACAATCTCGAATCTTCTAGAACGACGGCAGTATTTCGCTTTCCGATCGCCCCCGTTAAGTAATCTTAATTAAGTAAAGTAACGTAGAGTAAAAAGTATATGTCATGTATATGTAACGTGCTCCGTGTGGATTTCCATCTTAGATATAAGAGCTAGATAGATGTGTGCGAAAAAGGCAAAGTTTAGTTGGCCACGTGGTTAACACTAACGTTGGGGGTGCGCGCGCTCGCGCGAACGCGAGAGCTTAAGATTGGCCATCCATCCCTCCGTCGGGGTGTCATATATCTCGTTGTAACATCGCGAAATTGATCGAACCGTGCAGTATATCACTTTATATCGCGCGACGTCGAGCCGTATATTTTGCGCTAGCGAGTGACAGTCGCGGTAGTAGAAATTCGCATAGACATCTTTCTTGCCGCCCTCCCCCTCTCTCTTTTTTTTTTATTTTCTTATCGGGAAAACGCGAACGCGGCGCGACCGCGATTTCTCCGAAAGATTCCCAAGATTACCTGGAACACACACCTGGAACATGATCGTTTGAAATGGCTTTGCTTCTAGCCGACTTACGACGCGCGGACGAGAAGGAAGGTAATCACGCCAATCGAACGTGTTAAATAAAACGAATTGCTTTTACCGGCCAACTTATTACGTTTCCTCCGTTTATTGAGAGCTTTTCTGTTTGGCGATCACGAGTTTAAATTGATTGCGAGCTCTTGCTCTCTGTCACCGTCCTCGTGGCGGTGTTATTGCGTTTCTTTAACATACACACGTACATACACACAGCGCAGACACAGTTCTCAGTACATACCAAGCACGCACGTGTATTCAGAGCGCGCAGAGTCCCTCGAGAGAGAGAGAGAGAGAGAGAGAGAAAGAGCAATTACTGAAAATAATGGAGATTACATACATAAATTTTTATTATTCCTCGAATGGAGAGAATCCCGCATTCTTCGAGGTACTCTGCGGCTTCACGTAGTACACAATTCCCATTGATTTTCACACAGCTTTTGTAGCGCTGCTTGTAGTTGATCCTATGTTTAAATATCGTGCCAATTTCCATCTAAAATCGATACGTGCCGCAACGGGCTTTACTACATTTCTTTATATAATTCTTTAATTTACGATATTTAATTACATTCAACTGAACTGTGTAATTATATTATATGTTTAACCGTAATTACAATTGATAACATCTATTCTAGAGAAATTCGTAATTCTTTCTTTGACATACAATATTTATTTAGACCATTCAGCGCCTTCTACATTTTAGATGGGAAATGGAAAGAGTCCGGATATTTGATTACCCCCTTTTATTTGAATCTAAATGTTTCCGTAACTCCTTCTAGATAGCGCATAGTATAACACTGTGTTTAATTCTGTGATTCTAGTGGTGGGACGAGGTCATGGACATATTTGACGGGGTACGCCAGTTTTTATATTAATGCATAGTTAAATAAGAGATTTTTCTCCGTCTCTCTATTCCTTCTACTCTCTTCCTCGATCTGTCTATTGGTACTACTTTCTTTCCCGCGTAGATAGTAAGACTCAATTAAAATTAACATTTTCCATTTACTTCGGAATTAACCTGGTAGCTCATCGCCTTGAGGGATCTTGTAGAATTACTGTGTTATCACATAAATCTTCTGTTCCTTCTATCGTAGAAATTTGTCGTAAAGTCAGAATTAAGAATAAGAAGATGTGCCTGTCACGTTTCATAAAACGAATTTCAGTTTCGCTCGCGAACGATCGCGCAGTTTTTTTAACATGATTATTGCAGCGTCTCGGGATTGTGTGTACTTCTGATTTAATCCTCGCGGTAACGTAACGCCGTTTGTAAAGTCAGCCAGGAAGGAACAGCGCGGCCAACGATTTTTCTCGTGCGACTTAGCGTCAAACGTGATAACTAACTGCGGCTTATCGCGCTCCGATAATCGATGTCCTTGCACCCGACCGCGCACACCCGGGCGCATGCAATTCCCCTCCGCCGTGGGGGATTTCCCCGGCATTACTTAAAGTACCATAGATCTTTCGATAATGATAACTAAATTGAAGGATTTATACGGAGAAACATTACCGGGTGCAAAGGATTTGCATATCGCGATAGACACGCGCGTCGTGTATACATACAATGTATACGGTGATATCCATGTATTAACTTATGCACGGTGTGTCGTTTTTACCGATTGCACCTAATGTCTTCCGTCTTGAACCCCCGAATCTCCTGCGAATCGCCGAATCGTCCGGATCCCGACCGAGACGATCGTGACCGATGTCCCTCGTGTGTGTGCGTGTGCTCGTCGATGTCTTGCGTGTCGCGCCCGCTCGTATGTCATCCTACACCGCTATCCATCCCCCTCCGATGACGACAACGACGACAACGACGACGACGATGACGACGACGACGACGACGACGACGATGACGACCACGGGTGACAGTGGCTGAATGAAAACGGACATCCTCAGCACGCTAGGATGGAGTCTCTGAGCGGTGGCGTCCGGCAGTCCCGCGTCCTCAGCCTCTCCTACCGGCCGGAGGACAGTGTAAGGATACCGGCGATCAGCAGCACGAAAAGCTCCGAATTCATCGGCGGCATGAGGCGGGCGCGTCCGGTGGCGCCGGAAGGCACGACCGATCGGTCGATCGATCTATCCTGCAGATCGCGCACGCACCGGTCCAGAACCCCGGTCCAAGACCGGTCCAAGTCGTCCCTGATCTCGGTTGAGTCTACCGATCGGTCGAACGATCGTCCGACCGCCGCCGTCGCCGGCGGCGACGACGCCGGGGACGGTCGCATTATCCGACCCCTGGAACGCGCCCTCGCTGCCGCCGATCCCTGCTATTGGCACGCCGCTGGCACGCTGGATGGAAGATCCAAGAGCTTCGTGTTGCCGGATCGTTGCCCGGCCCGTCGATCGCATCCGGTCGGGATCGAGCGACCGGCGGTATCGCCGCTTCCGGCCATCGCTGCGATCGTGTCGAGCTCGACCGGCAACAACAGCATCCAGCAGCAGCAGCAGCAACAGCGTCATCATCATTATCATGGTCATCACCATCATCATCACGAGCATCAACATCATCACCAACATCGCCATCATCAACAACCCCTTCATCAAGATCAAGAACAACAGCAGCGACCGCCGCTCTCTTCTTCTTCTACTTCTTCTTCTTTTTCCAGCACCGATCATATCATGCTACCACCATCACCGACAACACCCTCCGTTATCACCACGCAAGCCGTTTCACGGGTTAGAACGGCTGCCACATCATCGACAAGTAGAGTGCACGATGACGTTGTCCTCTATCTGTCTATATATACATTATATCTTTCTGTCATCTGTCTCTCTTTCTATCTGGAGTCGTCTTTCTCCCTCACTTTCTTCTTTGCATCTTTGTCATGCATTCTGCATCTCTCTTTCAATTCATATTACATGCCTGTTTCACATACACCCTGCAAATCCAAGGTGTGTAAAAAGTGCCTCATTCGTGTAAAAATAATACATTTAAATGTGTAAATGTGTAAAAATTACACATTTAAATGTGTAAATTCGTATTTTTACACAGTATAATGTGTTATTTTTACTCGGATGAGACATTTTTTACACACCTTGGATTTGCAGTGCACACATCTCTATCTGTATCATTACACAATACTCTACTCTTGCCGAAAAAGAAGTTAGAGCCGCGTCTTTAGCGCTTTCCTTGTACACGTCGCAAAACTCTAAAGAACACTGGAAAATATTTTTCTTTTAAGACACCATCACTCGATACGGCATGAGCGAAATATATTTTGTTACGAAAGCTAATTAATCAATGAACGATATTAGCTATTTTATTCCTGTGAATCAATAATTCGTACGTGACATTATTTTTTTATCTGATTCACAAAATCGTTCGAGTACATTTGCATCTCACAAGCGATTATTGTCGATCTCCTCATATCTTGATCTCCCACGTACTCGTTCCCCACTCCTGTGTCTCTCATCCCCTTCCGGATTATGTCTCATTAGCTTAATCCTGCCGCGTCCCTCTTCATCCTGGCTTAGCATTACACGACTGCGGCATGATTTGCTCGATGTTCTGCTCAATGCGATTGCTAATCTCGATTAAAAACCACTCGCTTTCGGATCTCGAGTAAATCGTACCTCTCGCGTGCCGTGAGACGAGTTTTTAATGCCGAGTAGCGTGTTCGTAGCATGTCTCGTAGACGATAAGTGGCGATCGAGAGGACCGTTGACGTTACGGACGGCAACGATAACGGCGTTTCCCTCTTTTTTTCAGCCATTCGATCAGCGCAGCACCGCAGCACGTATCGCGGCCAAGCCGTACATAACTCAGTAAGTACAATGTCAATCCCAGATCCATTTAAATCTGCATAATAAATCGACGGATGTACCTCTCACCGGCGTTTCTCGTCTGCGAAGTGCCCTCAAAGAGTCAGGCTACGAGAGCGACTCGACGTTGGTGTTCCGCCGACGAGAAGACATCAGTCCGCTCAGCCTACTCGAGCAGAGACTGGCGTACAAAACGGTGCAGAGCGGTGGTGACGTACCCCTCCATGGGCTTCGCAAGCCAGCCCCGGAACGTCCGAAGGGTGAGTCGTCCCCATCCTCGTGCTGTATGCGTTTTGATTTTTCTTTTGTTCCTTACCTTTTTTTCTCCATACGTCTTGATATATGCTAATCAATCAGCACGCTGATCAACATCGACCGTGTAACCCGAGTTTACTTTTGGCATGCGGGTGTATGTTTTAAGGTTGCTTGCAGTGTGTGCGTTTTTATTAATTATCATTGTGTTTTACCAATTACGCATGCGTTCCGAAACTTCGAGCGATAAGGAAAAAGAGTAGTTTTACATTGTTAAAGGAATTATAAGGAATTATAAAACGTTAGTTTTTATCAGAATAATTGTTACGATTGATTTATATAATTATTTTGGATTATTTTTACATTGTTAAAGGAATTATACAAGGAATTATAAAACGTTAGTTTTTATTAGAATAATCGTTACGATTGATTTATAATTATTTCGGATTATTAATTTTAGTTACAAAAAGTATCCTCGATGTTTCGCAAAATTTAATATATCGACGCGAGTCGAGACGATTTTTCTTCTCAGACAATTTATTTAACTCTCGGCGCTGATCTGTGCTGAAAAGCGCGTGGCATGACGTGTGAGTAGTGCTCTGTTTGAAGCATACAGCTTTGATACGTACGAATTTTCTCTGTATGTATAATCTCCCGTGGGCGGTTGCATCAACGTCAATTACAACGCTAATCGCGATTAATTGGGCTGCAGGAGAGGGCCGCTAGCCGCGGGGACAACGGGGATCTGTCCAAGTTCGTGCGACTATTGTGGTACTTTGCTGATAAACTTACCGGACGACTCCGACTCGTCCGGTATCGATTAATTAATCAATCAACGACATCGGCCTCTCCGTCAGCCTAAAACTTTCCTCTGCCCTCCTGATATCGCGTCGTGGCCGCGAGGCTGCGATCTAGACGACGGAGGACAGGTAATCGATAATCGGAATTAGTCAACCGAGTAGAACGTTGGTGCAACCTGACCTCGGGCGTTCCCACCTAAGTTTAAATATGGCACAGCCTCTTCTCTCGATAGTCTTTCGATATTGGTGCGCGAGCCGGTTCTTCCGAAAAAGCTCTGTTTTTTTTTGCAATCCTTCTTTTTACCTATAAAGCGCACCGCCAGCCGCAAGTAACAACACGACGAGGAGTCGCGAATCCTCGCATCGGCACGCAGTCGCGCCGGCGAAGCACGGCGCGTCCACCAGCTTAGCCTTGAGCGGGACAACCTTTATAGACGACTGACTCTTTGGGTGGCAGGGTGTAAAAGCGAAGGGCCTTCGACGGCACATCGAGAACCCGAAAACCAAAACCTCGAAACTTTGTCCACAGACGACTCGGAGATCGAATATTTTCCGATCTCGCCGACTCTGACGAGGATCCGCGTGCATCGAAGAAGCGCCTCGTGCACATCGACGATCATCTCGTCCACGAAGACGACGGCACTCTCAGCGCGGCACGAGTGGTCGATACTGTCCTCGATCGACTCGAGATCGCCGGTCATGAGAGCTCCTCCTCACAGTCTCTCGTCGTCCGATAGAGCCCTTCCGCAAGCTATGTCGGCGCCGAGGCCGCCATCCCCGCCCCGAAGAAAATCCTCACGTCATAATAGAACCTTGAAATTATATTCGGAGAGTAGTACGCGATTGATCGATAACTCGTACACCGCGTATTCGAAACCAAGGCACGAGCAGTGCTTCGCGCATGCCGACAGCGTGTCGAGCATCAGGTCGCTGAGAGAGAGATTCTGCAGCAACCTCGAGCGGCATCGACGAAGTCGCGAGCAGTTTCAAAGCACGATCGTGCGCACGTCCTCCAGCAGCCCGATCGCCTCGAAGACCGCCAAGGTGTCCGCCTTGTTCTCCAACACCTTCGGCAAGAGAAGATCGGATCCCTGCTTGTCGCAGATCCAGTTCGAAGCAAAGAAGTTAAGTCTGCCGTCGAGAAGTCACGTTTGCCCTTCAACGTCGTCGGCGTCGAGGAGTATTCGCGAATCTTCGGTTAAGCTCGATAAACTCGCGGCGGCAAAGGTGCCATCAAGACACGTATCTTCCGTTGCCACTAAAGTAAGACAGAGATCTCCGGAAAGAACTGCAGCGAGATCGGAGCCTCTCTCGACTGTAAAGAGAGAGAAGCTTCGTTTGACGAAGAAAGAGCAAGAACAATCCTGCAGGAGGTTAAGCAGATCGCAGGAGCTCTCCTCGCCGGTAGAGGCCAGGAAAACTGTACAGAAGCACAAAGATCGCGAAACGAGGGACGTACAGACCAAGACACTTTCGTCAGGCACTGTGGTGAAGAGCTCGACGATTCCGTATAGTTCACCGGCGAGTAAACAGAAGCGTCCGGTGGACAAGTCTCTCAAAGTCGCCGTGGCGGTTTCGCCGAAGGGGCAGGAAGTATTACGAAAGACACCTGAGCAGCTCACGACGACGAGAAGGACGACATCAAGCGGCCAGCTAAAGTCTTCTCCTGCGAAAATCGCGTCGCCACAGATCACGAAGACGGAGCCAAAGAGAACGAGGATCGTCGCGAAGCCGTCAGAAAAGCTGGTCGTTAGCAAAGAATCCTTGCGCTCGGTGTCCTCGTCTTCCGAAGTGGCCGGCGAAGTGAACAGGAGGAAGCGACCTCGCGAGAAGCCGCAGACGATCGTCAAGACTCCGACGAGGAAGCCGGAGACGATACGCGTAACTGCGAACGGCGACGGGAGAAGGATGGATGCGAGAAGGAAGACGCGGAGAGATAAGAGCGTCGATGAAGCGGACGTGAGCAAGACCTTGAACGGGTGGCGGGAGATAGCCGAGAAGGATGAAATCAAATTGCTGAGAAGAGTGGAGAAGATAGCGCCGGGTGTCAGACAAGATTCCAGGATCGCTTCCTTGACCGTGGAGGAGATCAGGAGACACCAGGAAGCGACGCGCACCGACACTTTCTTCCAGAATCTTTTCCTGCGAAACCATCCGTCGCTCGCGCAATCTTACGAGGAGAACGCGAGGAAGTCGCTCGTCGGCGAGCGCGCAAAAATGTTCCAGAACACCGCGCGGGAGAGTTTCAGATCCGAGCCGTCTCTGAAATCCTTGAGTACATATCTGACGCACAAGCGGCCGGTCTCGAACTCGAAGTTCAAGTGTTGGGAGCGCGAGAGCGTCGTCTCGTCCCGAAGTTCGAGCCCGTACGGGGTCTGCTGGCCCGGTCGGTCGGCCCTCCAGAAGATCAGCAAGTTCGACAGCTTGCTGGGCATCGACGAGTTCGGCTCGTCCACCACGTTGCGCGCTCGCAGCCCGGAATCCATGTCGCGGGAACACGTGAAGGAGCGAAGTCTAAGCGAGCCGCCGTTGAAGACGCTGCCCGAGTCGCGAGAGTCTTCGCCGAGGTCCTCTTCACCGTCTCCGACGCGATCGCAGGCACCTCGACGAACTCACGACTCCAAGCAGGAGGACGCCTCGCTAAAGATTACGAAGAAAGTGAGAGCCCGAAGCGCCGGCGAGGCGGAGGACGCGAAGAGGACGCTGGGCTCGAATCCGTCGTTGACGAAGAGCACCGGGTCATTATCGTCCATGGATCGCGAGGATTATCAACAATATATACTCGAATTGCTGCACCACAGGCGCAAATCGACACGATACAAGGATCTGCGCGACTTCTACGCGAGTCTCAGCAGGATGGACCAGTTGGAGCGCACGTTTTCTTCCGGGGATCTACGACCGCGGTTGAAGAATGAAGAGATTATCGATTATGATCGTTGGAAACGGGTTAGATCGAAGGAGAAGGCGGAGCAGGAGCTGCAGGCGCTCTACGGAAAGTTGAAGAGCGTCCAGCGTGACAAGGATTTTCTTTTTAGCGCGAAAGACATTGAGAAATTCAGGTGGCATGGCGATTGCGGGCTGCGTTGCAAGGAACGCTCCGTGGAGGACATCTTGCAGTATTTTAAGAGACTTCAGAGTGAGGAGAGCGAATTAGAATCCTCCAGAAAAAGAACGGTTTCGCAGAAGGATACATATAAACCTCTCTGGCGCGGAAATTCCGTTGTGAACGTAGCGACCACGATGCAGAAGAAAGCGAACGCCGGTTTTCGCGATTCTACCGACAGAGCCGCAGATTATCATCCGTTCCTGCAGAGGAGTCTCGGCGGCAGCAAGAAGTTCTGGAGCAGTTTGTCCATCGAGCAGGTGACCAACCTGAAGAAGCAGCTGAACGAAATCTACGGTAGCGACAGTCCTCCGAAACGATCGAACGGCGACGTTGTCGACGCACCTCGTAAGATTAGCGAGCATGGGCGGTCTTCTGTCAAGGAAGATCACATTGTTAAAGACGAAATTTTTACGAGCTACGAAATTGTTGTGCCACCTCAAGGCGATTCCAAGGATCATTCTCAAGACGATTCGAAGAGTCTCCACGTACGATGCCATTCGATGATAGCGACAAACGAGTCAATGTTGAAGGAACAGAGCGATGCCGAATGCACCCTGAAAAAAAGCGACTCTATTGGTCGTTTAAAAGGCCTTGAGAGATCCGAGTCGGAGAGATCGATCTCGCCGTCGATGTCAGAATTGGAGAAAAAAAGGCTGTCGTTGACTCTCGGCAAGGAAATGCTGGACAGAATGACGCGGAAAAGATTGTCCACGCGTTTGGCGCCTCGCGAGACTCGTGGTAGCATCGCCGCTGCCTTAGCGGCCACGAAGATACCGGCGAAACCGACGTCCGCGATGAGTACCGCAAGACCACCTGGCGTGCCCGATGCGCCCAGCGTGGCCAGCACATCTCCCAGGACCTGTTATTCCCTCGAAGCGCCATATGTCGAAGACATGACCAAATCCAAAGACAAGAGCGACTTCCTGCTAGTACTGACGCCCGACAACGAGAGCCTCAGCGACAAACAACGCGTGGAGACCGTGCTCGAGGAATGGTCGAAGAAATCATCCTTGTTGGCCACGACGGTGCCAGGTGAGAAAGCGAAATCGAGCAGCAAATTCGCCTCGGGCAGCGACGGAGACAGCATGACGGAGAGCTCGGAGACTTCGGTGAGGACGGTAATCCAGCGGGGCAACGGACCCGAGATGGAGGACGTGTCGCGGAAGATCGAGTTTTTCGAGAACGTGGACAAAAGAGAGAGAGAAGAACAACAGAGGGAGATCGCGACGACGGCGATGAGTACGTGGACATTTCGCGGTAAGAAGAAGCTACCGTCGTCGCAGAGCTTTGCCGATCTGAAGGAGCTCTTTGGCGAGACCGAATCGGCCAAGTACAGTTCGCTGGTCGGCAGACTCGATCGATCGCGATCGACGTCGCCACGGGAGCGGAGGAGGATCAACGGCAGTCCGCCGACGCTGCCGGAAGCGACGAGCACGCGACAGCAACGACGACCGTTCCGCTCCTGTTCACGGGAGCGTGAACACGACGCGAGGCCGCGCAGCGTCAGTCCGTGTCGCGCGACCACGCGATCGAACTCGTCCTGCAGCGTGGACAGCGGTGGCGGTCGGCCGCGCAGTTCGTCGCCGGATCCCGAGAGGTACTGGCGCGCCTACCTCAACCTGGTGCGAAACGGCACGGTGCGTAGGCTGCGCGCGAGATTCGAGAGCGCCGAGGACCTGCCGCGGCGCGTCAGGATCACGGCCGCGCCGAAGCGTTTTCGCAGCGATCCGGAATTGGCACGGAGCCTGTTGAAGAAGACGGGCGAGGGTGAGGAGCGTGGCAGCGCTCTCAAGCCGCACGAGCACGTCGACGTGGCGTGGTTGCGCAGGAAATTCGAGACCACGAGGAAAGGACGACCGCGGATAGGACGAAGAGGCGACTCGCCGCCGATCACGCGAGTGCCGCTGCGTCGGGAGAATCTCTCGATGCCGCACATCGACGTCATCAGCAAGACGGTCGAACTGAAGGAGCCCCAAGCCACTAGCACTGTCACCAATCACGTGACCAGAAGAGCGGAGACCATGGAACTCGAGGCGCAGAGGCCGGTCTGCCGGATGCGGAAGAGATTCGAGTCACCGGACACCGGTGGTGGCCGCACTTCCATAATGGGCGAGATGTTCACGTCGGCGCCGGATGTGCGCGAGCTTCGCGACATCGCGCCCTACCTGGCCGGAAAGTGGGTGGCGCACCGCTACCCGAATCGTCGCGACAACATGCGCTCGCTGTCGTCGCCGGCCGACCTCAGGATTCACCGCGGCACCTCGAAGACGCGTTCCCCATCGGCAGTCGACAAGAGGAAACCGGAACGACCGCGCGCCACCTCCTCATCGCCGACGCGACCTCCGCGAACGGCCCCCGCGTCGATCCTGAAACCGTCGCAGCAGACAACCGTCTTCGCCGGGCAGCCCTTCGACCCCGACAAGCACAGACCGAGGTTCAGGTACCAACCACCGCCTCCGCCGCCTTCGCCCACCGCCGTGCGAAAGCACAGAACCTGGTGGCCGACCATGCCTGTCTACATGGCGCGACCTACCGTCACCTTCGAAGGTCTGAAATCTCGTCAGCCGTTTGGAGCACCTAGGCTGGATTGAGCACTCCCTAGAGATTCCGAGAGCGGAAAGGCGGACCCGAGAAATTTCTCTCTGTGTCTTTAGAAATAAATTCTAGTTTTTGTTTCGGTTGATTAAGAAAGTAGAGTTTAATTTTGTTAAGTGCGATCGAATCGAAAAAAAAAAATCATTATCGCTTCTCGTGGCACCAATATCGTTAGATATTAGAGAAGAATACGTGCGTCAAGTTGACCGACAGGTTCGCTCGGCAACGTGTGTGCGATTCCTCGTTGAATCCCGCGAGTTCATTTTCCGTAGCTGTAGAGAACGGCTAATTATTATTTTAATTTTTTTCCGCTCCATTCGTAGAATACTCGAATGCACCCCCGCCGCCACCAAAATCCCAGCACTACAGGGACGATCGCCAAGGTAATGCCCGATTTACAAAGCTCATCATTATTATTGTACATAAAATATTTTTAATTCTTGTGTGTTCTGTGTGCGTCTGTCCGCGTTCATGCGCGTGTGATCGTGCGTGTCCGACCGGGTGTTTCGTAACATCTGGCACCCGTGGAAACTAAACGTATTATTAACCAGCCGTTTTTTAACTGGAGAATAATTTCGTTTGAAAATCATGCTGCTAACATATAAATAATTATAACATTAAAACGCTTCGCTATCCCGTCCTCTCATCAGATTCAAGCACTTTCAGCCCTAATCTTAGATCTTAGTAAAGACAAAAAATAAAGGAGAAAGTAACATAAATTTCTTTGAAATATGCATATACATCTCGTATACGTCGTCAAGCTTAAGGCCAGTCGATCTAGAGTCATTAAAATTCGTGCACGTATAGTCGACGCCGGGCACTTACTAAACGTGATGATGCATCGTGGTGCATGTGACTCGGGATGCACGAGCGACGCGTGCTCAGGGAAAGAGATTGCATTGCGCAAACGAACGTTTGCACGGACGATCGAGCATGAGCGCAATAATCACGCGGTCGGACGGGATGCACCGCCGGTGCTCATCCGGCTGGTACATCACGCGGCTTCGTCATCCGCGCGCGCTCGCATAACGCCTGGTCCAGTTCGAGCAAAACGAGCGTGGACAATCGCGACGGGGCAGTTAGCCTCAATGAGCGTCGTGCTCATTAAAGCAATAAGCTGTTTATTCGTGTTTATTCGCTGCTCGTCTCACTTGACGGTCTCTGGAGTCTCCGGCTTGGTCTGCGGAGTCGTAAGTCGCGCTGGTCGCGCGCGAGCCACCGACGCGAGACGCGCGCCGAAGATAATGTGCACTTTCGCATATGGAGAAATCACCGCGCGCTCGCCGTGCAGCCCCGATTAGAAATTTGATATTAAATCCGCATCGTGCTCGCCTGTGCTTTCCTGTGGATGCGCGAGATCGTGAAACAGCACGTGAAACGTCAATGTTGAATGCGTCACTGCATGACATTAGAGATACCTGTATATTGTATCATTTTTCAGAAAGATTGAACGTATATTAGATTTAGATTGCTTAATTAAAATGTTTTCGCAATTTTTTTTTTATGTGTAAAACATTCAACACGTTTTTATTTACGATAGTTTATAATTTTATGAATGGCTGAAAAATGAAACTACGAATTAATTAATTGCGCGCACATCAAAAAGATAACAACTTGACACAAGTATCCGAAAATACATTGCGTCGTGTATTGCGCAAAAGAGGGGAAACAGGTAATTGGGAAACGACGGATCTACGATAAAAGTGATGGCTAACGTTCAAGCGTGGACAAAGAGAAAATTGCATTCGTAATGTGTTACGCGATCGATTAATTATGTTCGGCCTGCCGATCAATTCGTATAATCGCGGTGTGTTATCGGCAGCCCGGAAAATCCAGCCTCGCGGAAATCCCCCAGTCCCGATGGTATAATCGCGCGTGTCAAGATGTCAGAGAGATAGATCTTAAATCGCTTCATCAGCCGTTTTATGATGTCAAGGGCATTCGCGACTCCGCTAAGCATGCGGTCGCGCATGCTAATTGTCTAACGGAAAGGTAACAGTGAACTGGCTGTCGTTCAATTTACACGTGAATGCACTCGTGTATCACTCGCGTCGAAGCACAGTACGCGAGTGATACGTAGAAACACGTAACCCACTTAATTGCGTTATTTCAAGTAAAAGTATATAGAATCTTGTAAATCATATAAACGAACTTGGTTTAATCGAGATCGAAGAAGCTAAGCTTCAAAGTCGTTCGTTACGACACGCGTCGCGCAACCTCAAGACAGGAAGACGTAAAGCCTCAGTAAATTCGATGCTAATGATGCCGATCGTATCGCGTAACGTTAGATCATACCGCATACGCGGTATTACGTGCCGCTAAAATTGGTACGAGTGGCGGTCACGATTATTTTCGACGATGATCAGCGCCGCGGCCGCGGCCGAGAGGCGGTCGCGATGTCCACGTACTTCGTTTAATATTCGCGCGATAAATTCGACCGCCTCGCGCGCGCGATTGTTATCGCCGTTGCGTAACGCAATAATTAGCATACGTAATCGCGAGCTCGCGCGACCTGCAGTTCGCGTCGACGCGTCTTCGGCAGATCGCCGACGATCCATCGGCGTCCCAATCGAGTCGAACGTTATTCCAAATATTTATTGTACGCACGTAGGCTCGTGCCTGCCGATCGGTCCCGTCTTATCTAATCTCACGGCGATTAACCGTGCGTGCGCGTTTCCCCTGTTCTTCGTCAAACCGTGTTACCAGGTGACGGAATCCACCGCCGCGCGTTCTCGCGAAAATCCGCCGAGAAGTGAAACACGAGAGTGGAAACATTACCCCCGCCGGGGCATCATGAATAATTAACGCGCTCTGGAAAGTGATTAGCGTGCAAAACAACACTGTTATTGCAGTCCGCGATGCGCTCGTATCGGAGCACGAGGATTGCGACGTACAACAACGCGGCTTTTGTCAGCGGCCTTGAACGCCTTTTAATTAGTGCGACGACCATATATTTATCTTTGCAGCGGATAACGACTCGAAGAAATTATACGCTTTACGTGATTCTCCTGGGAAACGTTACATGCGTAGCCGCATTTCGTCTCGTGCGTTTGGCAAGAATAATTCCGAGATTTCTCTCCGCGCGAAAGAAACATCGGTCATCGTGCGAATTGGCTACAACATCCCAAAATATATCGCTAGGAGCTTTGGTTTCGGGCCGAAACCGTCGGAAACTTCGTGCGAACGCGCTCCGCCCGAAGAGACGGTTCTTCCTGCTTGGTGAACCGTTCTTCTCAAGGAGTAGGGAGCCGCGATAACCGGTGCCAACGTCGCGGCGCCTTCCTCAGACGCGTTTCGCGTGCGTCGCGCGACGCAGGTACCGATAACAGGTGTTCGGCGAGGTGTGTTGTACGCCGTTACGCGAGTGCAAGACGCAATTCGATCGATCCTAACGAGAGGGCCATTGGTTCTCTCCTCGAGGTGCGATAATCGTGATAATTGCGTCGATTTAATCGGCAGTTTTGCGAACGTGCGGAGCTCGTTTGACGCGAAGTTTTGCCGTCGTGTCGAGTGCGGGATACGATCGCTTCGACGATTGAATTCCGTGCGAACCGATTCGAGTACGTATTACGTGTGTGTGTGTGTGTGTATATGTGTGTGCAAGGTCATCTGATATTACCGGGTTTCTGTCGACGCGATGACAACAGCGGACTTTGAACGACACGTTTACCAGACCTGTTGAAAACTCGGGATTCGCTCGCGGTGCGGTGGCCGGATGAAATGCGCGAGAATATATGTAACTTGGGGTTTTTTTTCAAATTGAAATCGAATTTAATTACCCGCGGAGGCTCGAGTCTTTGTCCGGGATAAGGGAAGCGATCTCGAAACTTTTGAGGGACGGTTAAGCGGAACGGCGAGGTGGAAAAATAAGTCGCGACGGCGACACTTTGTCAGCGAAATCGTTCTCATTGAGAAGAAAAGAACGATCCGCGCGGTACCGTCTTCCTCGTGAATCGCGTTTGATCCACATTGCGCCGGAGGTTCATTTGAATAGAATAGCCATGAGAGTGCAAGTAGCACCCTTCTCAGGGAAAGATTCTGCTCCCGTTCGCCGGTACAACAAACAGACGCACTTCATTAAGACACTTGAGTTTTCGCGAGGGATGGGGGGGAATCCATTTAATAAGGAGTCTCGCCTTCCCTCGATCGCCTGCGAATGTTCTCGCCTCTAACACGGTTTTCCCTAAACGGCGTATTCTCTTCGTGACATTTTTGCCGCCGCGACGAGCGCGCGAAAGTTTCGCGCGGCAACCCACGTTCATTCTCGTTAATTACACGTTACGAGGCCCGCGGTTAATGAGTCAACGTCATTACGTCGCCCGGAATAACGCCACGTTTCACGGGACGGGTGATGAGTAACGTTAGAACTTTCATTGAAAGTTTGTTCGCGCTTATCTTTCGAGAGAGAGAGAGAGAGAGAGAGAGAGAGAGATAGAAAGAGAGAGAGAAAGATATACGATTACGCGACGGCGAGAATCAGAATTATCGGAATCGGAATTACATCTACGTAGCGACGTGATTGTGTGCGATACCGCGGATACGAAAACAGACATCGGCATTACCGCGAGAAACGTGACACGGAACGACGCGTTCGTTCCAACCTTGATAGCACCGACGTTGCAGCTCACGTTGCACATCCGTCCGCGTACGAGTCACCGTTACGAGACGACACCGGCTCTCTTAATATCCAAACTGTACGTATAGAAGTGAACGTGGCATCGGCGCGTTGAATAAACGATCGCGAGTCATCGTCCGGCGACAATAACAAATCGAGTTTCTCCACTCGGCTGCCCGTCGTCGTTGAGAGTCGATTGCCCAACGCAATGGGAGAATCGCGCTTTCCATTCCCGTTTGTAATCGCGCGATTAATTCCGCGAGGATCACGATCGCTGATTCAGATTTTGAGCAATATCCGGCGCGGCGAGGTAAGATCGTCCTCGATCTTATCTTAAGAGATTAATAATCAATGCGGCTCGATTTGACCGCGATTTCCGCTCGGCAGAACGAAGCGTAAGGCGTAGATCGAGGAAAACGCGAGGTGTCGGGAAGAGATTACACGGAATCTGGTAAACGGTGTCGCGGCGGATATTCCGAGCGCTTTAATTTCTCCTCCAGAATACTCGTGTCGGACTTGATACTCGCGCGCCGTCACCGTTCTCACGCGATGAGGAACGCGATGGTGAATGAGGTGGGAACTCGGACGACATTGCCGCGCGTCGCCGACCTGGAGCATAGTGCACAGTGGACCAGCTTAGCGAACGACATTGACAACCTGGTAAAGCTCCGTCGTCCGAACAAGCCGGCGATGATCCGACGCGACGAGCGGGACGACGCGCGGATCGAGAGGCACGCCTATCAGCGGGCGTCCATGCCGGAAATGCAACGGGCGTACACGGTGCATTTTGAGGACGATCGCGAGGACACGCCCTTGCGAAGGGACTGTCTCGAGCACTCTCGGTGGAGCTGGAAGCCGCGGACGGACTTCGAGAGGGAGTACTTTTACAAGGATTACAAGGACTATTACTGCGGTGATTCGAGAAAATGCCTCGTCGAGCCCGTCTCGCACGAGTCGGCCCCCCCGCGGGAGCGTGGCCGCCCGCAGCTGGAGACGCGACAATGTTCCTCCGGAAGTCCCGCCACGCGCGGATCGTCGCGATATCCCGAGGGGCTCGAGAAGGAGCGCTTCAGCGACAGCCGGGAGCGGCTGCACGAAATCTTCGAGCACAACCGGTATCTACGGCGACAGTTCTTCGCCGACATGCCGGGGAACGCGCGGCAGAATTGCCACGGAAGCGGAAACGCCACCGGGAGGAACAGCCAGGAAGCGCTGCCGAGGCGCGGCACCGGGTTCGGTAGCACCGAGACCCTCACCAGTCAGAGCAATCAATCGTCCGTGAGCAGCATAAACGACCGGAAGTCCCGAGCGCAGACGACGCGCACACCGGAGGAGGAGGAGGAGGAGATGGACACGTTGACCGAGTTCGCCGGGAGGAACTTATCCCGAGTCGTCAATCGCAGGAACGTCGGTCGCGCTCGGAGAGACGGCAGAGTGCTCGTCAACATTCTACCCGGAAGCGAGATAAGACGGGCCGACGTGAGAAACGTACCGTCCGTTAAGCCCGATGAGGCGAGTAATGAACGGAGCGAGGACTCGCCGATCGTCGAGGAGATCGCACGATTTCGGGACGCGACGATCAGCGAGAGAGGGATGCACGATAAATCGTGCCAGTGCCACATCGAGGATCAGGACGATGTCAATTCCAGTGCGTGGTGCCGAGAGAGGAGTCTTCCGGAGTATATCTTTGGCGGAGCCGCAAAGATGATTGACATCGGGAGCCGAAAAGAAGACTGGGACTCGCCGGATGCACGAAGCAGATGCCGCGACGCGGACGACGCGAGGAATCGAGTAACGCGGAAGAACGAACTCGAACGGAACCGATTCTCTCAAATCGAAACTCGGACGATCCGTGACTGTCGCGGACGATCGGATTCCGAAACGTGCATGTCAAGCGGCGACGGGATCTGCTGGGACGAGATATGCAGGTCTCTGCCGAATCTGACGATGCTGAAGCGGAACCTCGACACTCCGCTCTACGTTGCCCGTACGGTTAACGTTCCCGAGGGCCTCGAATTGCTTGGATCGTCGATCGTCGGTCACGAGCTCGGGCCTCGTGTCGTAAGAACGAATCGCGTCGAGCAGCAGCGCCGCGAACAACGATCGGGACGGCGCGAGGAGATTGTAGATCAGACACGCTCGATCAACCGCGGACAATCGACATCGTCTAAATCGACGACGGACGTATCGGCCTCGTCCAACCGTTTGACCCCGCGGCGCGAGGTCAAGGCGGCGAGGATTCCTCCTCCCTTGGACCTGAGCACGGTGAACGAGCGGTGCGAACGCATGGAGGCGAACGAAAGGAAGTGTCTGAACGATTATAGCGTCGACGTGGCGATTCTGCGAAATCACGAGGATCACGTGAAAGATCCGCCGCTCGTCGCCGCGAACGGACGAGCCGTTAACGACGTCGTCGGAGGTAATACCCTGTCGAGGATCGCGGATGGGAATCCGCGAAACGATCAGCCGCGCGAAAGAGACGCCGATAGGAGACCACGGCGATCGTTCGGATCTCTGCACAAGTCCTGCGACGATCTCTCGCTGGCCAACGAACTGCAGTCGCCCCAACTTGTCAACAATTGCAAGAGCTCGACGGGCGATCTACGGGGAGCAGATCCCACCTCGATCGGGACACTTCCGATTGGCCCTGATGCCCGCCGCCGTGACCGAGCCACCAGCAGCCCTTTGTTCGATCAGACGAGTCCGATTGGCGGGCCTCACGCCGCCGGAAGCGCGCTTCCGTCTACGGTCTACGGACCGATTCCGTACAGTCAGTAAACATGCGCATAATTTTCCTGAAATAATGCTCTTCCTGCCGCGCGTAAATAACCGCGCGCGCCCCGTTAGAATCGCCTCGGCATACCTAGCTGTTGCTGGTGTCGCTGGCGCGATGATTGAGGAGGAAAGAGAAAGAGAGAGGAAAATAAAAACAGATAGAATCAAGGTACCAATTAGGTAGAGTAGCTTCTTCGAAAATGTTGTTTTAAGCAAAAAAAAAATCTAATACGATCGGATTAGAAGTATCGAATACCGAAGTATTTTTAAACGTATCTATATCATGCAGATATATTAAATTAATTCATACTGTATGAAAAATCGTAATAGAATAAAATTTGAAATTTGTGTTTAATCTTAAGCGTAACTGACATCGACGCACATAACAAATTGCTGTAATGTGAAAAGCTAGCGTCTCATAATCCACGAAAGACTCTAGAAGCACGTCGAGAGTAGAACGTTAAAGTGGAATTAAATTATACGGAGGAGAAAATCAGATAAAGAATAATAAGGTACCGTAAATAAAAAATAGTCTTGGCACAGGATAAGCGCGAGAAACAAAGAGAAGGAAAGAGAGAGGGAATCGATCGCGTGAGAATCTCATTTAATGAAAGCGGTGAAAGGTGTTGCGGCGCTCTGAGAGAGAGAGAGAGAGAGAGAGAGAGAGAGAGAGAGAGGCTGAAATTCAGTTTCTTGTTTCGGCATTTGTGATGAGTTAGTGTTACACGCTAACAAATTGGGTTACATGAGTAATGACGGCATGAAACAAAAGTGGTCGGGCGAATTCGCGGGAGAATCTCCAGCGAGATTTCACTGGAGGACGAAAGTTTCCGATTTCCTAGATGCGATCCGAAAGAAGAGATTTTTTTTTTTTAATTAGTTTTATTCCCCGTTTCCGTTTTATCTACTCACCTCCACGGTGACATCCTTCTCTCGTGAAACACGCGCTTCCACTTCCGGTCGTTCGGGATAAAAAATAAAATGCATGACGACCGAAACCCGAAACTTGGTCGTGTATTTCACGGGTTCGCTCTCTCCCGCGACGCATCTTGCGTCGACCTCATGTCACCGCGACTGCGCTTTGTCGGGGATTGTCCAGGCTGATTGTTGCAGGCTGCATTCCATCTTATCAGTCGCGCGGTCTCGCTGCAGCCCGGCGCACGCGAGCACGCATCGTACGCGCGCGTGCCGCTGCATCGCGATAAACGACTCTCGTCGATTATCCCGCGCAACGCGTGTGCACGAAGGCAGGTGCGTGCACAGCGCTTTTGTTGTTTGCAGCACCTGAAAATACGAAGCTTCCTTGTTTTTTTTTTTTTTTTAAACGCGAGAGATAAGACCAGGAAGAAAGAGAAACGGGAAAAGAAACGCGTCACGCGAATCGATACCACGGTCATTAGTTGCTACGTGTTCATGCATAAATAAATAATAATCGCCTGTAAGTGTGATTAAACCACTTACACACACGGGAATATCTAGCCTCTATCTGTTCGAAGATAAGCGCCGTTATAATTTCGCAAATATCGGAATGTAATGGACTTACTTCGCTAATGCTTTACATTTATTTCATGCTGTATCACGTGCGCGTAATCAAATGTAATCGAGCATTACATGAAATCATGCTCAGACACCGTATCTAGATTTTTTGCTTCGTGCCGGTCGATGACCGCGCGGCTTAAGCATCGTTTTCTCTCTCTCTCTTTCTCTCCGCGAAGAAGCCACATGTTCCACAGCGGAATGAGATAAACAAGCGACGGCCTCGATGTGGGTTTAAAGTGTTTAAACCGTCGTCTTTCATATATGATTCAATTCTTTTCCGTGATATTATCTGGCTGGATCATCGCGTGCTCCAATAACTGTCGGACATCATCAAACGTTAGAGACGCCGAGAAAACGTTCAAGTCTCGTCTTCTGTGCGAATATGATCTTGATAATCTGATTTTATTGTTTTAATCCGAGTTGAAATAACGTTTCCACGGTTGAAAACGGAAAATCTCACGATGCGAGAATCGTGAAATTTTCCGTATTTGACACTTCAGCACGGGCTGCCGCGAACGACTCTGAAATTGTGTCTGCGACCGACGTCGAACGTTCGCCATCATTTTTAATAACGACTGGGTCCACTGGAGCGATTGACGACGACGATTAACCCGATGAAATGGCACGCGTTTTCAAACCGCGATTCCTCCCCCCCCCCCCAATAAAACGCTCCCATCAATCGAATAATTTAAACCGAAGTTAACAACGCTCTCTCGCGTCTCGCATCTGGTCGCGCGTGACACGGGTCAGGGCCAATTGAGCCGGAGTAAAATCGCGCGCGAAATGTACATATGTATATAAAAAGAGAGAATATATAGATCACCATGTATAAGATACCCAAAAAAATTCTAACGGCCGGTACCGGCCGTTCCGCTTGCGGATCAAGTCGATCGATGACGATAAATGCGTTTCGCTTGGTGCAGAATCGCCGAGGCGTTATGTGGAGGGTGAGGTGACGATTCACTATCGCTCGCCGGTGCGTGCAGAGGCGAAGGAGCCGCTGAGCGAGGAGGAGCTCGCACGCCGCAGCGCGGAGAACATGCGGCGCGTCTACCAGGAGGAGCGCCGTCGCAAGTATCTCCAGGAGCTGCACGACATCGACTCCCGCAGGCACACGGATAACTTTATGTAAGTACATAAAAAAGGGCGCCTCACACCCGTGTTTCTTCTCTTTTTTTTTTTAATTCGGGAACTCGCGATTGAAGAGCGACGTCGGATCGAATCAGTGCTTGATCATCTCGTCTCTTTTCAAAGCTTCGTAAGACTCGGGAATTACCTTCGTCGTCGATGAAAAAACGAAAGTCTTCGCTTTAACGACGTCGTCGGTTTTTTTTTCTTTGTGCGCTCCTCCGTTCCTTATTCCTTCAAACGCGAGAATAATATTTTTGAATATGACTCTAATAACGGCGAAAGGCATTGTGCATCTTCAGCTTGTCGCGCACTCGGTCGTCGGCTCGTAAACACTTCCTGCTATTCAACGGCCGTTGCGTAACGCATCGTGCGCGCCGTGAGCCGCGGGCGTCACAATGAGAGCGTAGGCGATCACGCGCAGGTAGAAAAACCGAGAGAGGTTCCATTGACGTTCGAGGGAAGGATGTGCTGGTAGCCCTAGATTCTCTCAATGGCGCGAAATAGAAAGTCTCCGAGTAGACTGGAAAAGAATAGGTCTCACAAAATTCTGTCATAACAAAGCTCGTCGACTGTAAAAAAATGTATTGGCTCGCGATTTAAATTTCAAACGAGACAGATTGGAGAGAATGTCAAAACGAACAGATCTACATTTTTCCGAAGCGCGCGCGTAAGTATCCCGATCGCAAGCACTCGGTAATCGTCACAATGCCGAAGAGAGTTAGCGTTTGCTCGGAGCAAACAGAAGGACAATCCTGACTCGCCGCGCCCGGCCCGAGAAGTCATTCCGTCCTCCTCGACGTCGCGCTGCGACAATTTTCAGACCGTCGCAGAAGTCGCCCATACCCCTGAACCGCTACGACGACTTCGTGGACGATTTGAGCCAGCGGAGTCGATCCCAAGATCAAACACCGGAGCCGCGTCTGGTGGCGAGGGCGCTCTACAATTTCGTCGGCCAGTCGTCCCGGGAATTGACTTTCCGCCGCGGCGACCTCATATTCGTGCGACGGCAGGTGGACAAGAATTGGTACGAGGGGGAGTACAACGCGATGATCGGACTGTTCCCTTCCAACTACGTCGAGGTAATCGCCCTTGGGAGATCTAGATTTTTAAAATCGCGTATAGACGCGAGAAACGACGAGAGTTGGATACCTGCATGGGCGACGAGGAAAGTGCGCTTCTTTTTTTAAGTTCTAACTTTACTCGATACAGATCCTACCGTACGACGGTATGATGCGAACGACACCGAAGAAGGCTCACGAGGGACAGGCGCGGGCCAAGTTCAACTTTATCGCCCAGACGAATCTCGAGCTGTCCTTGGCGAAAGGTGCGTGTAGAATTTCTTTGAACTTCGGTTCTCGAGGCAACGAAAAAGAAATGCAAATTACTTTTTCGGCAGGTGAATTGGTGGTCTTAACGAGGAGGGTCGACGAAAATTGGTACGAGGGGCGTATAGGAAACAGAAAGGGCATCTTCCCGATTTCCTACGTCGAGGTCATCACCGAGCCCGGACTTCGATCAGGTAATTCGATCAGGGTGGCCGGATTAAAAAAGAAAGCATAAAAGGGAGCCTCGACGGAGCGATGTTGAGAGCCATCGCTAGTCAAGATTAGCCTCTCGAATCGACGAAATTCGTATACGAAAAATCGTCCGCTCTTATTTCAGAGACACCGATTCAGAACAAACCGGTCGCGTCTCCGGCGGCGCACAGTCTCTTAGCGAACGGCTCGTCCGGAGGGAAAATGAGTATGGGACCCCATCATTACGTGCCGTCCATCCCGGTCAATATCAACACAACCCAGCCCCATTATAATTCACTGGTAACTATCGCGCGATCTCGTGTCGTGGCATAATTACTCCGCGGCGTGATTGAATCCTCTCCCCGGTAAAGTTTCATTACGCCGTAACGGATAATGTGGCGGGGAGACGTCGTTTTCGTTTGAGGGAGACAGTTTCTAATAAAGCGAAAGCGTTTTAATAAAAAAAAAAGTACACTCCTTAAACCGCCCTTTCTCCTCGTGCTTTCCAGCCACGTATGGGAGGGAGCAAGCTGCACGTGTCGCAACTCAGCGAAACCCTGCACATCGACACGCACTCGGAACCGATCCCGTGAGTTTTTCGCAACTTTTTCGAAAATTTGGTCATGCCGCATTAATTTTATTAATTTTTAGACTTTTATTCTGCATCGATGACATCCACGTTGTCGTGTTTATTATGTATTTGTTAAATAACATGTATTCTCTCATAATACGTATAAAAATACAGAAACTAATGAGTAGTCACCGGTAATTAAAATTACATTGTACCAAATAATTTTGTAACAATTTACAATTTCAAGAATTTTTTCTGATCATGTTTTTTTTTAAGCTAAAATATTCAAACAGTTTGAATTAAAAATCCAATTAATCATCGGCGATTCACGCGGCGTGAAACGCATTAATGATTTCTTTTTGTGTACGCCTTAATACATTCGTTATGTTAGTTTTTCATTCACGCACGGATCGTTCTATCGTGGCAAAAAGAGGCGATATCGGACTCACAGGCATTTCCATTTTGATACAGATACCGGGCGTTGTACAACTACAAGCCGCAGAACGACGACGAGCTGGAGCTGAAGGAGGGCGACACGGTGTACGTGATGGAGAAGTGCGACGATGGGTGGTACGTCGGCTCGAGCCAGAGGACCGGCTACTTCGGTACCTTCCCGGGCAACTACGTGGAGAGATTGTGAGGAAGGCCGACGGTCCAGGACTTGGACGCTGCGCGGCGCATCAGGGCCCAGGATAGCTTTCACCAAAGCACTAGGCGGAATCGTTAGGATAGGCACTGAATTTCTCAACGTTTAACCCGATCGTTGTCTCTGGCAGTACGAAGGTTTTCGCAAGTTACGTTCGGCAGGAGGCTTTTGCTGAAAGAAATCGCGGTAATTTGTTTTATTTTCCTCTTTTCTTCGTTATAAAAATAAAGAATGAAGATGTATATAACACGCATAATTGCAATGCTTGCATCTTCTACGGCATTATCTATACAGGTAATTATGATTGCAATTTATTTTACGATTATTAATTTATTTCTTTAATGTGCTTTAAGCGTACATTTGCAGTTTTAATTGTTCCGATGTACGGAAATTTTAAGAAATGTTTACAATCAATTTTTTTTGTAATTTACTGATTGAATTTTAATTATTCTCGCAAATCCCGATACCGAAATTTCGTACCTTCGAAGATACCAGCTGACGAATTTCTTCGTTTAATTTTCGGTGATATGAAATACAATATTTTGAAATACAATATTACCAGCTGACGAATTTCTTCGTTTAATTTTTGGTGATATATGAAATACAATATTTTGCCGATCTTGCTCGAAACATCGCATTATATATAATTTCACGTAACTCGTGAAATGATTACTGATACAACGAATAACACGTCTAATTAAATTCACGCGACTGCCGGCGTCGCACGGAAACACTTTCGCCGAGTTCGGCGAACGTGATTAAAAGATTTCGTGCAACGTCAAACGACTTTTATTCTTATCGTTCCGAGTTTCGCGATGAATAATTCGAGAGGCGAGAGGGTTAAGCGTTCACACAGCAGGAAGTGAAAAAAGAAAACGTCACAAGAGTCTTCCTTTTTGGGTCTAGCGACGATGTTAATCGATATAACGCAGTCTAGGATAAGAAGTGTTAGTACTATCAGTGTTTGCGGCGTGGCGTAAAAGGGCTCTCGTGCGATCAGAATTACTGTCGGGAGACATCGGACAACGACGGGACGGTATCGACATTCGTTAAAATATCGATATTTTACGTACTTCTGTTCTAATGTCACATCGATCATTCTTTGTTACAATGAATAGCCACACAATCAAACGCACGTTAATGTTATACAGAAATATCGGAGATAATCGCTGATCGTGCGTCTGGGTCCTTTCTGGCGTCGAATTTACCAAAAGATTTTAGCAAGATAGGTGCGCTAGGATACGCGAGTTTGTAAGTAGTGTACGATAACAATTAGTAACTTATTGTTACCGGCTGTTCTCCTGGCAGCTGCTACCCTGATCCAGGAAGGTGTCGAAGGAAAGAAAGAAAAAAAGAAAGAAGATACGCAGGGAAAATACAACACATCGAAGGGGAGGGGTTTCGAGATATCGGAGAGATAATGATAATATGAGTTTGAGATTTTAGGGCGGCTGTATTCCGAGGCGAATTTGCACGCGGAGGCTTGTGTTGAGTTAGACTTTAGAGAGACGCGGACGGCGGTTTCCCTATAATTTCGGTATTGTAGATAAAATCGGCCACTGTTAATTGTTGCATTCGTGAGTATTTCGAGACTAACGGACTTATAATTGAAAGTTTGCCTTCCCAAATTAATATTTTTGTAAGCATTATTTGTACCCAGAGTTATATATAAATATACAATATATATATAGAGTAGAGATATATCTATATATACATACGAATATCGTATACTGTATACCACGCGATAAATATATATATATATAAATATAATACGTAAAGATATATGTACACCACGAATAATTAGCAAGTGTTGGACGTAATGTACACGGAAATATGTATGTACATACTATTGACAGTTATATACATTCATACAATCGCAACGTGAAAAAAAATAGCGTATCCAAACCGGATCGTCAGGATCTTTTCGAACGTCACTTTTATCACGATCGCACGATCGCCTAAGCGTTATAGAGTAAACAAGGACGAACGCAGTCGGGAAACAGACAATACTACTACAATAATTATAGATGAAAGAGAGATTATGTGACAAGGGCATTATATACAGGCGCCGAAAAGTATCCGGTATAGAAGTTCGAAAGCGATAGGTGTCGTTTTTTACCTTCGAAAGAAGCTAAGAAGAAGGCCGTCTCTATCTCTCTCTTTTATTCGTGTCTTCAGTGTACACTTGAGCGGTGCAAGTTTTGGTGCAAAAGCATTTTCTCATTGCTCTCGAAAGCACGGTAGTTTTGAAAGAAGTCTAAATATTTTACTATATATGTGATGGCAAAATTTCCTCTCGGTCGTTAAATATCGAAGAGATACGTCTTCTCCAACATTTAAAGGCAGCTAAACGCACCGCTCGATGTGCGATGAAAACGCGACAGACATTTCGTCTCGCGTGCAACGCGAGACCGTGCGTACACGTGCGCAATATATCCACGTACATATCCCGTTAGATCGTGTAAGACTTACGGTCTCAAGTTCGACGTTACGAGTCACCGAAATTAAAAGCCCAGGATTAATCGTCGAATCCAATCTCTCGGCCTTTCTTCTCTCGTTATACGTTTTTCGCTTATGAAGAAAGGATCGACGGAAGGGACTCGGAACTCCTATACGCCGGAATATCCAAACGGTATGGCATACCGAGCGTGGTATACGCCGTATACGCGTCGACGCTGCAACGTGACTTTCTTTTTAATCGCTATAAAAATATCTGGCGAAAGTTGGCAATATATTTTTGCGATACAACTTTTGCCTAACACGAAGAAGATTTTATTAATATATATAGAGATGAGTAAGTTATCAAACTAAACGTTTAAGATATTTAAGACTTACTTCTTTTTATTCGAGCTTAACTTTGACTTTGACGACTTTGATTTTTTGTAACGGTAGATATCGAGAGTTCAACTGACAAGTGTAGTATGATCGTTTCGACGGGCGGGACATGACGTGCTCGTCGGTCGCCGATAATGCGTGATTTTTGCTTGAAATACTTATTAAAATTAAATCGAATTTCATCAGTTAACGATTTGAATTCACTTGTTTTCGCAACTCGCGCTAACGACGTTACTATGTATTATATACTCTAGATGCAAATAAAACCTAGTCCATTACTAAGAATCTGTTAACCCGCGTAATAACTTACCTCTAGGCCCAAACAAAAAGAAACAAGCTCATTTCAGCATTCAAGACAAATGTCACGGTCCCTTACCTATTTCTTCATTTTCCATTCCTGCTTATTTCTCCACAATTTGTGGACTTTGTCCGTGAAACAGTGAGATTTTTAAATTATTATATTTACCAACAATATTTTAATAGTAGAAATTTGTTCACAATTAATTAGGATGTAAATATTATTCCTATTATTTTATTTCAATTATTTCCACTGCGCAATTTTTATTACTATAACATAATTGTTGTTGCACAGAGATACTATCCGAATAGTATATTGATTATTGATCATTGGAAGGATGCAAGTACGGTAAAATACGACATCGAAGACTGTATAACCTTCGAATTAAGAGTATACTTAAAAGAGACTTCAAAGGCACACGTAACAACGTGTGCGTAAGTTTCGTAAATAAATACGCTTACCGTGGCGAAGCTCCTCAAAGAGAAGACGTAAATCTTGCCGGCGCTCAAAAAATTGGGTTCCAGGCTCCTTCGCATCACGTACAGCAGCAGCCTTTGCGATTTCACGGGTATTTCGTACCAGGAGGAATTATATCTGCAACAACACGTTACGTCTCATTGTCAGTCGTCACGAAAAATTTACGAAATTTCGCGGTGACCACGGTGCTTACATTTTGTCGCGCATTTGCACGCTGTGATCAATCAACTTCTGGCCCTGCAGACTGAAGCAGAACAAGTGTATCACTTGACCGATTACATACGCTACACTCCTCACCACTTCCATAATATCGTGAAACAGCAGTACGATCTCAAGGCGATAAATACGACATTTTAATCTCTCGCCCTGGGTATACTAATCACGCGAAACGTGCGAGGTATACCGCAAGTTGAATTGCGATAACAAATAGACACGTACTTGCAGTAGAGTAATGCTCAGCGTTACGACAACTATCATCATTTGTACGGCGAAGGCAGTGCAAAAGATGTCCTCGAGAAGTTCCGCGAATCTGTTCGACAAATTTTGTGACACAAATTTTATATTGAATAATTTCTTATACTAATAAGAAATAATAATATACTTATATTTCTTATTACTTTTATATAATAATATACTTATATTTCTAATTTCTTGTATCTTGAATAATTTTTCTTTTATTCTTTATACATATAATATATATACATATACATATATACATATACATATATATATATATATATATATACGTTCTACGTAAAGCAGTATTGCGCACTCACCGCAAAGCTCGCCAGTGTGCGCGAACGGATATCGCGATCCTCTGATCGTAGATCTTCGGATCGTCCGGACTATCGTTCGCCGTGTCGTTACGATCGTTACGTGATAGGGTCTCGAGACGATATCTGTGAACATTTAGACGACAGTTCTGCCCTCCCCCCGATTCAATCCCCGCGATCGTAAGATCGAGAAAAATTTTACGAGTTTCTTTCCCTTACCCAGTAACAGCGAAGAGGCTGCAGACGTGCTCGATGTAGCTCAGAAATAGGCAATCGTGCGCGATTATCCCCGGTAGAGTTATAGTCGCGCACACAACGAGGTGAAAATAAATGTAGAAAAAATATTCTTCGGTGTCCACGAAGTAATATGCCTGGTGAGGCAAAGTTATAGGCCGGGACTCGTTGAGCGGTAACGCGACGTCCAATATTTTGGATACGAGGCTGGCTAATACGAATATAAGGGAGGCCGTGCAACAATATACTGCAACAAAACGAATTAATCCAGTCCGCCGTTTGTTAAAATAAAGATGACATCGAGCGATTTATCCTTACAGGAATATGTCAGGGACAGCAGTCTCGCGTTTGCGGCATACGATTTCATAATTTTATACTCCTCCGCGTCGTCCAACTTCTCCCAATCGTCACGCAGATGATCGGTGAGATTTTTTATCTATAAAAGCACCCTCGATGAATGTTAAAAAAAAATCTTACCTCGAAACCCACTGACGGATCATGAAAGATAATAAAACCGCGATAAATAATAAGAATTCGAGTGATCATTCTTCGACCAATGATACAATATGAATTTTAATTCTGTTGTCGTACTTTGCTACTGTTAAACTGGCACGTGTACATCTTCGCCAGAATCATAGCCATAAACATAATCGACGGTACGACCACTAAAATACATTGCGCGTTTCCGTCGCAGTGAAAAATTTGGGCCACCTAGAAATATCTTCATTAAAATCCATGTTTTAAAACGACTTATAATTTGCTGCGTCAAGTTTCGCAAAGAGATAAAATTCTATTTGTAATTTTATATGTTTTGTACTTTGAAATATGTATTTTATATATATACTTGTATTTTATATATATATATATATATATATATATATACATATATATATATTTTTTTATACGAATTTCATGAAATTATGAACATGAAGTCTGTCGAATTATTATATCATTCAAAACGAGTTTAAGAGATGTATTCAGCGTTGTATAGCATATTGTATTTCAATTGACATTTTTATGCGTACTCGGTGGATTAAATTTAAAACTAGTATATAACGAGTACGTGGTAGAAATATTTTAAAACAAGAGAGAAACTTCTCTGGAACCTGTGGAACTAACACCGAAAGAGCGGACACAGTCACCAAGCTCATTCGGAACAATGTTGTTCTTCTTTCTTGATAAGGCCACTGGCCGATGAGTGACAACAATATCCTCGTAATTCTGTAATAATGATTCCACGCGGACTGCATAATTTTCAAAAGCGGTATTACACCCTTGGCAGCATGCGCTCGACTAAACCTCTCCCGTCTCGTCTTCGTTAAGGGGAACGAATTAATATTTTAACGGGCGTAATGGAAAAATACTACGTACGTCGGAAATGACAATCTTTGACATGGCAATCCCGCGTGTCACGTCTCATAAAAGATGAACGCTTATCGGACGAAGGGAAGCTTATCAACGGGCAAGACGACTTTCTTCCGCGCGGAACATATTGATCGGGAAGAGATGTTTCAAGAAAATAAGAATTTCTGTGCCAAAGTGCGTCCGTGTACTTAGTCGCAAGACAGAAACGAAATATAGTGTCTGTCACACGTATCTGTCTGTCGGGGAAATTGCCATACGTTCAATATTGCTGCGAGACAAGTGTCGCCGAGACGCGCAACATTCACACTCCGGCTTCTTGCGAAAGTAATTATAAGTACCTTCTTTTTGAATTTGTTTTTCCATATGAAAATACATTATTGCCGTACGAAAATTATATTCCGCGACTGAAATACTTGAAATTTCAAGTAATTAAATTTGTTTCACATTATATATAAGTTACAACTATTTCCAGGAACGGTGGTATTATTTTGCGACGCCGAAAAGATTGATATAAAAATTGATAAATACGGTATTTCCGTATTTTTTTACGCATATTAAGTGCGAGGATGATAACAGGAGTTACAATACAATTTTAACGGGGAAATGAAAGACAATGGAATTAGAAGTGTATAATATTGTAATAGGAGAATTAAAGACACATGGTATTGCTCTTGCGACGAGTGACCACCGCCACGTAATGTCGTCGGGTGCGCAAACGACACACGGGCTACTGAACGGATGCGAACACCGTAAAGTACGACATCGAAGTTTGCAGAACCTTCAAAACAAGAGAGCGTCATGTCGCACGCGCGTCAAAAGAATCTCTATTTAAGCACACGATAATTTTACGCGTTGTTACCGTGGTGAAGCTCTCCAGGGAGAAGATGTAGATCTTGCCGGCGCTCAAGAAGCTCGGTCGTACACTCTTCATCATCACCAGCATTATTAGCTTCTGCGTGCTCGCGGATACCTCGTACCAGGAGCTACCGTATCTGCCGCGCGTTTCGAAAAGAGATACGCAAGTTGAATTCAAAAAGTTACATGATTCGATATCTTTTTTTCTTTTAGATAAGTCAGACCTTACATCTTATCGCACGTCTGAAGGCTGTGATCTATTAGCTTTTGCCCTTCGAAGCTGAGAATGAATAAATGGATCAGCTGACCAATGACGTACACCACGTATCTAACCGATTCTAAAATATCGCCCTGCTGCTGCGTGACCTTTGATATAAAAGACAATATATCTCTTTCAATAACTTGTATACGGAAAACAATTTTATCATGACTAAATACGTACTTGCAGCAAGGTAATACTTATTCCTACAGTCACTATCAACATTTGTATGGCGAAAGGTACGGTGAAGGTATCCTCGAGAAGTTCCGCTAACCTGTCGCAAACGGGAAATTAAAAAAAAGAATCGCGAAAGAAGCCTTTCTAAAAATTATTTTATCTTTAAATGGAGGATGCGTTGCATTTTGCTTTTATATATGCGATGTTACTCACTTTATAGCCTCCCGGTGTGCGTGTACGAAGAACGCGGTTCTTTTGCGATAAGTGTCATTAGAATCGTCTGCAATCTTCAGTGTTTCGTCGGAATTACAAAAAAGATTTTCGAAACGAAATCTGTAAATGGTTAATACAATATCTTTCTCTCTCTTTCTCGCCTTCGCTGACATTCCGAATAAATTGTGAAAATATATTTTAATATTAAACAGTGGTGTGCAAAAGAATTGAATCATATTTGTCAAATAAAGTTGAAAAAATTTCAATAAAATTGTAAATTTTGATATGCACTTTTCTTCACATCTGGAGGCAAATTTCTTTTTTTAAAGACGTTTAATTTTATTACGTAATATGGATGGAGAAACTATACATTTTTTGCGTCAAACTCGCAAGTCGTTTCCTTACCCGACCGTAGCGAACAAGCTGCAAACGTGCTCGATGTAAGTCAAAAGCATACAATCGTGAGCGACTATTCCGGCCATAATGATTTCCCAAGCGACGACGGAGTGCCAGAAGATTTTAAAAAAATATTCCCGAGTGTCCACGAAATAGTACCCCGGATATGGAGGTACTATGGGACGGGATTCATTAAGGGGCCACACGATATCGAGTACGAATGGTATAAGGGATATTGACATAAACGTGACTACCGCTGCTAAGCAATATGCTGTAATGTATACGAAGCGATTCGTGAGAAAGGAAAAACGCGCAGCTTTTACGAAGTAGAACAATATTTTGATACCATATCCCTCTTATCGGTCCTCACCCGCATACACCAAACAGAATCGTCTGCTGTTCTTTGCGTACGACCTCATAATCTCGTATTCTTTGGGACTTTCTAATCCCTTCCAGTCGACGAACAAGTGTTGGGTAAGGTCTTTGAGCTGACAAAACATCAATTGAAATGGGTTAATTTTTTTTCATAAAATAGCGGTGTAGAATCATAACAAATATATGTAAATTAAGAAATTTAATTAAATTAATTCCAAATATAAATTAAGAAAATATTGAAATTTTGTTCTCAGACGGTGATCTTTAGAATCAAATGTATCAAAAAAATTTTCATTGCTTAATTGGAATATATATATCGTAAAACGCACCGTGCGAGTATTCAATTGAAACGTGTACACCTTCAGCAAAGCCACAATTGTCAGCAGGTACGACGTCATCGCCTCGAACATACATCGCACGTCTGTCTTGCACGTAAATTGATACGCTATCTGAAATAGTCATTGTCGTTTATCACTCTTGCAATATAGATCCTTCTTTCGGGTGTTAATTTTTACCTGCGGAACGAATACAGTTAGCGTGGTTACAGTTAGCAGAGCAACGCGAAGTTTCCTTGTTCTCGGTTTCAGATACGGCCACGTACCGGTGAGCGACGAGAATTTACAGACGAAGTCATAATAATGCCTCCAGGTCTCCATAATTCTCGGGTCAAACGACACTGCGTCTTCGGTATCGTGAAGATGACTAATTCCGTGCCTTCGTACGAATGATCGCCCACCCTCTCCGAGACGCCAATTAAAAATGACATCCCCTTGTGATATAGTTATAATACATAGCTGAGTCTCTCGCGAAATAACTTTGTTGCATGTCACGTCAATCAACGGACCGGAACGTAGAATTTATGGGGAACAGGTGGCATTTGATTCTTTGACATTAACTATATAGCAGCCCCAATGACGAGCACGTTTCCCAAGTTCCCTCCGGAGAGAACGTATCGATCAAAATAAAATAGCGCGGTGAAATGAGTATACTCTGTATTAATAGAGAGTCCGCTGTGAGTGTCGTGAGAGTGTTCGAGGCGTCCGAAAGTGAGATCGGGAGGCAAAGCATTTTAGTCGCTCAGCAATATCGATAACAAAATAGAGTTTTATTACTTTTGCCTTGTTATGGCAAATATAAAACATTATTTCACTCGATGTATTACTCGTAATGTTGTACTCCTGTGGAACGTTTCAGTGATATTCTACTACAAGCCGCCGCAATCGCCGCATATCGATCATGACACGTCAAAGGACGATAGTAATGTGAAGTACGACATCGAGCTTTGTACAATCTAAATGAAAGCGAAAGTTTTACGTATCTCTTTTTGGATTGCGGACGTTTATAAGATCTTTATTTGTCGTGTTATAATTGTTTTACCATTGTGAAATTTTCAAGAGAAAACACGTATATGTTGCCGGCGGTCAGGACGCTAGCTTCGATACTTTTTCTCATGACGAACATAAGCAGCCTTTGCTCCTTCAGGGGTATAGTATACCACGAGCTATGATATCTAAAATTATCATTATATGTATGTACATATGTATATGTATTATATGTACAAAATAAGCAGATTAAGTAAGGCTATAATTTATCGATAAAAAAAAATAATTAAACTCTTGCAAATGTTTCAGAAAATCTGTTCTTTATGCCAATCAAATTTATACCGATCAACAATTTACTTCTACCTTAATGCTATCTCTTACATCTTGTCGCGAGTTTCGACACTATAATCTATCACTCTTTGTCCTTGGAAGCTAAAGCAGAACAAGTGAAACAATTGACCAACAATGAAGATTATGTATCTCATCGCTTCAGCAAAATTGTGCAGCTGTATCGAGAGCTTCGAAAGATAAAATCCAGTTTTAGTTTCCGTTACATTACAGATTTCTCATATTTGCTTATACCTATTCGCACGTAACTTACTTGTACTAAGGAAATGCTTAAACCAATTGTAATCATCAGGAGTTGCACAGCAAAGGAAATCGTAAAGGTACTCTCAAGAAATTGGGCGAACCTATACGGTAAGGATATAATAATAACTAAATATCTAAATAAAAATCAAACAAAAGTATCGCAAATTATCACGATTTATCAAAGATCATTTGTTAATTAATATCGATTAATTCTCGAGAAAATACATGCTATAATCATTACATACTTACTGTAAAACCTTATGATGAGCGTAAATCGAAATCACAATGTTCTTGTGATACACGGCATCTGAATTATCGATCATACTTTTTTCCATAACAGTACATTTACGTGATACGCGCTCAAACCTAAATCTGCAATTTTTGTACGCAAAACATTGTTATTGATAGTTTTTGCAAATTAATTTCTGCCTCTTCTAAAAGCTAAAACAATTTTTTTGTAACTGAATTATTGTTACGTTATATTTAGTTCTAAATGTAGAGAAATTTATTTATGTTCTAACTGCAAAAGATGCGAACTCGCTTTCAGTTTAAAAATAATTATTACCCAACGACGGCGAAAAGGCCGCAGATGTGCTCGACGTAAACAAAAAACATGCTATCGTGCGCGATCAATCCGGTCATGCATATAGTGCAGGCAGTAAACATATGGAGAAAAATATAAGAGAAATATTGATTTTCGTCGACAAAATAGTATGACGGATATGGTAGCATTTGAGGACGGGAAGTATTTAACGGAAATACTACGTTCAAGATGCGTGGCACTTGAGAAGCCGTTAGAAATATAGCGGTAGCTGAGTAAAACAATGCTGCAACAATTAAGTACACAATTCATCAAAACAAGCTTCTATTAAAATTTTTTAATTTAAAATTATGCCATTAAAATACTTTGTATTTTATTTTTATTTTTTTAAGTATCTCTTCTTTAGAATTTTTTCTTGTTTTCCACTTTTTGGTTTTTTCAAATAATATGTTTGACAAAATTTCTCTACTTTTTTTTAACATCACAGAATAAAATTGTACGTTTAAATATTTTTAGCTAGCTGACTGATGACTTTTTCTAGAAGAGAAGCCTTTTTTATACATCTCTTATACAATAAAGTTGTTAAATTTTATTAATATCTTTTTATATTTAGTTTTTGAAATACTTTTATTTCCATTTTTATTTAATTCAAACAACACATCCAAATGCAAAGAAAACGTATAATCTCAATTTAAATTTTTTTAGGTATACAAGGAAATAAATTTCTCAATTAAGATCAAGCCTTGATCTTAATTGCGAATTACTTACAGCCATATATCAGCGAGTACCATCTGCCTCTTTCGGCATACTTTCTCATAATGTCGTGTTCTTCCTTAGTCTGGAGCATATCCCAGTCTACGAATAAGCGATCTGTGAGATCTTTAATCTAGAAACATCAGCGATATATTCGGATGTATTAATATTCTCAATAGTTATTTATAACAATCATCATCAGCAAATAATTTTGCGATAAAGCTATATTACACGGTTAGAATACCGATACCATTCGTATTAATGAAACGTACATTCCGGCTGTTAAACTGATACGTGAAAATTTTCAATATAATTATCACTCCCAGCATGTATGGAGGTAAAGCCTCGTAGATGCACTGCGCGCTTTTGCATATGGTGAATTTTGCTGTCTGGAAACACATTCATGTGAGGAGAAAAGATTTTAATCTTTTTAGCGTTATATTGTGATGCTTCAAAGAAAACAAACCACTTAACATAAACGCGGAATCTTAACGAATTTTATATACACCATTCCTTTTTTCTTTCCTAAATAAAAAATACTGACAATTAACGTTACCAGTGGAATGAATGAAGAGATTGCAAGTATCATTATAAATGTCAAGAAAATCAGCCTCTCTTTCGGCTTCTGATAAGGCCACTGGCCTACTATCATGAGATACCTTCTACAGATATCGTAATAGTAACCTCTGCCGGGTATCATATTTCACGGAGAAACGATCTTCTCGGTACTGCAGTCTGAATTTTGACTGAATTTCGAGCCTCCTCTCGGAAGGCATTTTTCCCATAAGGGTCGGTTATAAGTAAATTAATATTTCAGATGCCGCACTCCGCGGCACGCGGGCCTCCCTTTGTCGGAGTCCACAATTTCGCAACGCGGGTTTTCGTAACTGACAGGCACTTATGCTAAGTATATGTCTCGCGTAAACGTAACATTATAGATATTTGTAGGTAGGTAGCGAGTGGACAGCTGGTCCCTCGAGAAATACGAGTGTATACGCGCTGTGGGACATACGATAGACATTTGTAATCGCGCTGAATTGCACCCAATAGGTTTTCCTTCAGACATCACGTGTATTTATCTGCGCAACCATATACCTATTTGTGGTGAGGCAACATGAAACGTCTTTATTTTCAGTTTCCTGATACAGCCACGTGTCGGTAAGCGACGATTCTGCAGATGTCATAATCATGACTCTAGATCTCTTATAACACTTGAAGAAACAATACCTGCGTCTTCGGCATCGCAAAGATAATCAATTACATACTTTTTGCTTTAATTTTGAATTGATTGCTCGTCCTTTGATATGAGACATAAGTGAAAACAGTTCCTTTTTGAAAAGTACAATGTAGACATGGAAAATTTTTGCAAAACAACTTCGTACGTGTCGATGATGTCTAATGAAATTTACGCATATTTGTTTCTTTAATAAATGATTTTACAAGTTCCCACTAGCGAGCACGTATCGATCAGAATAAAATGGTGCGACAAAATGAATACTTTCTATTGGAGAACGTCTGTATGTGTCGTGAGTATTCCAGGCTTTCGAAGAAGATCGGAAAGGGGAGCTTTTTGGTTGTTTCAATATTGATAAAAAAAAACTAAAATTGTATTACTTTTATTTTATTAAATAATAGCAAATATAAATATTATTTTATTCGATTTATAAATTGTAATATTATATATTCCTGTGGAATACTTTAAGGATATTTTACTACTTGCTGTCATAATGATATCGTTGGGTGTTGATCATGACACGTCAAAGGATGACAATAACGTAAAGTACGACATTGAGCTTTGCACAACCTAAATGAAAAACAATGTTTTACATATCTTTTTGGTTTGCATATTTTTTTAACGCTTGTCGCTATTTCCATCAATGTAGATTAATTTTAATCTTAGTTTAATTTACCCTTTATCTTTTTCCAGTTCTAAGAATTAGAAAACGATGAAGAATAAATCAAACCAAGGTTAAAGTTAATCTTTATTGGTGGAAAAACGGGCATAATTGTTTTACCGATGTGAAATTTGCTAGAGAAAACATGTATATCTTGCCGGCGGTCAAGATGCTAGCTTCGATACTTTTTCTCATCACGAACAAGAGCAGTCTTTGTTCCTTTACGGGTATGATAAACCATGAACCATGAAATCTATAAAATTATACTACCATTATTATACATACGAAATAAATACAATAAATAAATACGGTGTAAAAATTACAAAGAAAAAGAAAGATTACATTCTTCTAAGTATTTTTATGGAAAATATATCCTTTATATCAGTCAAATAGCTAATTTATTTCTTAATTTAATGTCTTAATTTAATGTAGTGTTTCTTACATCTTGTCGCAAGTTTCGAGGCTATGATTTATCAATTTTTGTCCTTGGAAGCTTAAGCAGAACAAGTGAAACAATTGAGCAATAATGAAAACGAAGTACCTCATCGCTTCGGCAAAATCGTGCAACTGTATCGACAGCTTGAACGCGAGAAATGTAAGATTCTGTTTTAATTCTTTATTATGTATTACAGAATTCTAGTATATCTTTTACATATTTATCTATTTGTACGTAACTCACTTGAACTAAGGTAATGCTCAAGCCAGCTGTAACGATCAGGAGTTGTACAGCGAACGCTATCGAAAAGGTATCTTCCAGAAGTTTAGCAAACCTACAGAAAGAATACAGAAAGATACTGTTGACGACTAAATGTCTAAATAAATTAAGTAAAGGTATATCGCTTATCATAGTTTGTTAAAGATGATTCTAATTAATTAATTAGCATCGAGATTAAAGACAGAAAAATATGCAAAAGTATTATTACACACTCACTGCAAAGCCTTTCGATGAGCGTGAATCGAAACTACAACGTTTCTATGATACTTGTCATCTAGACAATCGATAAGACTTTTTTCCGCAATACTGCGTTCATGTGATACGTGCTCAAATCTAAATCTGCAAGTATTTGCGCAAAACAGCATTATTAGAAAATTTTTGAGAATTAATTTTTGTTCCTTTCCAATTAACATAAAAGAGCTAACAATATAATTACGTTATATTAACTTCTCGATACAGAGAATTTTATTTAATCATGGTATTTTATTTAAATCCTAATTACAAGAGAGATAAGCAACCTCTTGCTTTAGGTATAAATAATCATTACCCAACGATGGCGAAAAGACCGCAGATGTGCTCGACATAAACAAAAAACATGCTGTCGTGCGCAATTAATCCGGTCATACACACACTGCTGGTAACTAACATATGGAGAAAAATATAGTAGAAATATTGATTTTCATCAACGAAATAGTATGCCGGGTATGCTAACATTACAGGACGGGAAGTATTCAATGGAAATACAATATCCAAAATGCGTGGCACGAGAGAGGTTGTGGTAAATGAAATCGTAGACACGTAAACATACGCTGCAATGAAGACAAAATTCGTCAAAATTACTATTATCTATTTAAAAAATAAATTTATTATTTAATTAATAATTATGATACTAAAAATATTTTATACAAAAATTATATTTATATTATATTTATATTTTGTACATATAAGTGTACGTGTAGTTTTTCGTCAAAACTTTTCTCTCTTAATCAATAGTCTGTATATATGTGTTATTTCTTTTATCAAATAACATGTTTGGCGAAATGTCCCCAATTTTTTTATCATGATAGAATAAAATTGTTCACTAGCAAAATAGTTCACATTCAAATATTTTTAGCTTGTATCGACTAACGCGACTTTTTTTTTAGAAAAAATCCTTCTCCTTATGCAATATATATCGTTTATACTTTGCCAAGTTAAACTATATTGACGTCTTCTTTGTAACTAATTGGAATTACTTATTTTTATTTAATTTAAACATTACATCCAAGCGCAAAGAAAACACTATTACCTTAATTTTTTTAATTTATACATAAGATAATGGATTTCTTCTATTCTTAACTAAAATTAAATTACATACAGCCATATATTAGCGCGTACCATCTGCCGTTTTGGGCATACTTTCTCATAATGTTGTGTTCTTCCTTAGTTTCGAGCATATCCCAGTCTACGAATAAGCGATCTGTGAGATCTTTAATCTACAAACATCACCGATATATTCGATACCTCAGATGTAATGTTCTCAAAAGGTATAACAATTTTGTCAATAAGAATCTAAAATCTTGCAACGAAGCAATATCTGCAGCTCACGATTAAAATACCATTCACATTAATAAAACGTACTTTTCGGCAGTTAAACTGATACGTGAAAATTTTCACCAGAATCATCACTGTCACCATATGCGGAGGTAAAGTTTCATAAATGCACTGCGCGTTATCGCATGTGCCAAATTTTGCTATCTGAAAAATACGATTGCACTCGTTTGTAAATTTGTCAATTAACAAACGAATTATTCGAATCGGCACGAAATCTCAATACCTCTGTCATTAATTCCTTCCTTTTCTAAAATAAAGATCTCGACGGTAACGTTACCTGCGTAACGAGTGCACTGGCATCGAGAAGGAGTATAACAGTCAAGAAAAACAAGCTCTCTTTCAACTTTTGATATGGCCACTGACCGACTAACATGAGGTACCACTTATTGATATCATAATAGCAATTCCTACTCTGTTCCATACTTCACGAAGTAGTGGTCGTCACAGGGTTCTTCGAATTTCGAAGCTTCCCTCGAAAGCTCTTTTTCTCGTGATAAAGTATCGGTTATAAATAAATTAATATTTTAGATACTATCCCGCACGCTCGTTCTCCTCCCTCGATCGCACGACGCGCATAACGCGAGTTCCGCAGGCGACAGGCACTTACGATAAATATACGTCACGTACAACGTAAGTACTATGTGACAAACGAGCGGACAGAGCGTTTGACAACTGACTATTTGGAGAAATGTTCTACTGTCTGAATTCACAAGGGAAGTATGAATACGCTGGAGAGTAGAATAAACATTTACGACTCGTGTACTAAACTGTTCTGCTTTATACTGCTGTATACTCGCGATTATTTTCCGCGATAGAAAACAAACGGCATTGTCGCAGTAAACTTTCTTCGGCGAGTGCACATTCTTTGCTTTCTCGATTATACACGGAGAAATGTTATACGGTGACTTGTCAACTTAATTAATTACTGCCAGTGTCATGCGAGATTGGGAGCACGCAAATGCAAAGCTTCGTATGGTATAAATGATGCTTATTTAATTATTTCATTATATGTGCCACTGAATGCCATCCTCGTAATAGGTATTTCTATAATTAAATTCATTATTACTTTTCACGTACGCACCATTCGACTTTCCTAGTATACGCCCAATTAGTACCCAAGATCAAAAATAAAAATATAACAGTAAAAATGCTTTTATTTAATCACATTAACAGCATTTTTTAAATTATTTATTTAATTATTTTTGAAAAATTATATCTTAGCATCCCTTATTTAAAAGAATATTTGCCGTATCGTAAAGTTTAGAATAAAGATGTTTTTATTCTATCTGTAAATGTTGTTAAGGCGCGCAGGACAAATCTTATTGCAACCTTCTCACGATCTATACCATTCAATGGAAAGAAAAGAGGAAAGAAAGATCTCACAGCAGGATAATTAAGATTTACTTTTTTTATTCACGCTAACAAGCCACAATTATTACAAACGCGAAATAAAACGTATTTCATTAAAATTTATTTTCCTATAATTTATTAATAATTCTTCGTAATAATAAATAATTTATATTTAATAATAAAATAAATGAAATATATCAGCATTTGAAATAAATATCAAGGTTTCTTACCAGTTTCTTCATTTTCCATTTCTCTTTACTTCTTCCTAACCCGTGGCTTTGTTTGAGAAATAAAAAAATTTTTTACGTTTAACAATATTTTAATAGTATTTTAATAGTGTAGGTAACTCGCTCGTGACTAATGTAAGTTAAATGTAAGTACGTATTACTTTAACTGCGCGATATCTATTACTATAACGTAATCTTGTGATTGCACAGAGATACTATCCGAATAGCATATTGATCGTCGATTACTGGAAGGATGCAACTGACGTAAGTACGGTAAAATACGATACCGAAGTCTGTACCACCTTTAAGAGAAAAGCATTCTTAAGAAAGATTTCAAAGGGTTGCCGTGATAAAACGTAACGTTTCTAAATAATTTTTACCGTGGTGAAGCTCTTCATAGAAAACACGTAATTCTTGCCGGCGGTCAAAAAATTCGGTTGCATGCTCCGTCGCATCACGTACAGGAGCAGCCTCTGCGGCTTCGCGGGTATGTTGTACCAAGAAGAGTTATATCTGCAACAATTTTGCATCTCAATTGATCATCGAGCTTTCGAGCAACGACGATTAAAATTGTCATCTTACATCTTGTCGCGCATATGCACGCTGTGATCGATCAGTTTCTGGCCTTGTACACTGAAGTAGAACAAGTGGATCACTTGAATAACGATGTATAACGTGTATCTTATCGCTTCTAAAACTTCGTTTAACTGCATCGCGAGCTTGAAAATATACAATATTTTAATCTCTCGCTTCAGCCTTAATCAACGCAAACGCGAGTGGTACACCAGCACGATCTATTTCGAAAAGTGCAAGTTGAATTACAACAATAAATGGACACGTACTTGCAGCAACGAAATGCTCATCCCAACGGTAATTAACATTATATGTAAGGCGAAGGTAACACAGAAAGTGTTTTCAAGAAGCTCCGCGAATCTGCGAAAAAACAAATTTTACAACATATACCAACAATTTCTTTTTTCTTTTTATATACATTTTAGTATAATATTCCATGATTACCGTAAAGCTCGCCAATGTGCGTGCACAGATATCGCGATCTTCTGATGGTATACGTTCGAATTAGTAATATTCATCGCGTCGTCACGAACGTTACGAGATACAGTCTCAAATCGAAATCTGCGAACATTCAGGCGACAATCCCGTTTTCTTGGTCAGACACGATTAAGAGAATGCAAAAAAAGTACAACTTTTTCCTTACCCAGCCACAGCGAAGATGCTGCATGCGTGCTCGATGTAAGCCACAATCATGCTATCGTGCGCGATCACCGCCGTCAAACATATCTCTACGCTCACAAGAATGTGGAAGAAAATGTAGAAGAAATATTTTTCGCCGTCCACGAAGTAATAAGCCTCATAAGACATTATTATGGGCTGGGACTTATTGAGCGGTAATAGGACATTCATAATGTGCGGTACGACGCTAATTAATGTAAATACACCAGGAGCTATGTAATAATATACTGCAACAAACGACATAACAATCATCTATCCGTTAAAATAAAAATAACATCGAGCGATTTATCCTTACAGCATAATGCCAAACAAAACAGTCTCGAGTTCGCGGCATAAGTTTTCATAATTTCGTATTCCTCCTCACTTTCCAATTTCTCCCAGTCGCTACGCAGATGATCAGTAAGTCTTTTGATCTAGAAATATCCTTGATGAATATTCTACATATCGACGTCGTGACAGACCACGATTGTGAAAAATAATACAAATTCGAGTAATTGTCTTCCGACCAATGTATAATAAAAATTTCGATATTGCGTACTTTGCTACTGTTCAAATGGCACCCGTACAGCTTCACCAGAAGTGTAAGCACCCAAAAGCACATCGGTACCACCAACATAATACATCGCACATCTCCGTCGCACTGAATAATTTTGCCCACCTAGAAATATCGTCAAATTCAACCTTAGACGCTCTATTATTTGCGATTTTACATAATATTCTATTTATAATTGTATATGTTATGCACTTACAAATACGCATGCATTTTTTAATACATATATTTTATATATAGTTTTGTATATAATAAATTTCATGAACAAAATTCTATGCCAAATATTGCCGAATTATATATCGTTCAAAGTTTAACGAACATAGACAGCGATGTATAGCGTAATGTATTTTGCTCCACCTTTTTATGTATGTGGCCAATCTATTGATTATTAGATTTAGAACTAGTATAATGCGAGTAGTAGGTGAAAATGTTATGAGAGAATATTGTCTGGGACCTGTGGAACGATCAATGAAAAAATGGCCACAGTTATCAAGCCCACTCGGAACAACCTCGTTCTTCTTTCTTGATAAGGCCCATGCCCGGCGAGTGACAACATCCTTTGTTGAAGGCTGTAGTAATGATTCCACGCGTACTTCATAATTTTCAAAAGCAACGTTTCGCCCTCAGTGGCACACAATCGACTGAATTTCTTCTCGTGTTCTGAGGGACAAATTAATATTTTAGCGAGTGTTAGAAACAGAAAAGTACTGCATATGTCGGAAACCTCTTTTAAAATAGTAATGATAATCTCGCATGTCGTACCTCGTAACGGATTGACGCGCACGGTGGCAGGCGAGATGATTTTTTGCGGAACATATTGATCGGAATGTCAATGAAGTAAATAAGAGTTCCGGTGACACTGCACGATAGTATACTTAACTATAAGATAAACATTATGGTGTCTGTCACACATCCTGTATATCGTTGCGTATCTGCTATAACGTATAATATTGTTACGATTAATATTGATGAGCGTCTCCAATGTGCAATATTCGCACTCTAGCCTCTTGGGGAAATAATAAGTACAAATCGGGAGACGCGGTAGCGGCTCCCGCCAAGTATATTTTTTCGCTGCATGCATATATTAGCTGCGCTCATCTCTGGCGCCGCTTGGTCTCGCTGCGTTAAGGCTCTAGTCACACCGATCATTATTGATCGTCTTGAGGAGCGACATCGGAAGAGTGATTCCTGATAACGAGTTTTTAAGCGGACTGTCAGATTTGAACAGGAGCTTTGGTGCGCAAATGATTTTTATTGTACAAATTAATAATAAACGATTCTTCCGTTCACAAAGAGTGAAGATAGTATTTCTTCATTTTCTGCAAGCGTGTTACGTGAGTGTCCGCGGTTTCTGTGCCGCGAAAGTATTCACATGTGCATCCGAGTGCGAATTCGCGTCCCCTTGATGCGTGAGCAGAACAATATATTATATACTAGTGATATATTCTTGTTTCTAATTTTTATTCTATATAGAAATACATTAAGGTTATTTGTATTCTGAGAATGACATGTGAAATTAATTCAAAAAAACACGAACTACAATGAATTCTGGAAAAATAAGATAATCATTATCAATAATTACGCAACAAAAGAGATAATTTATAATTTTAATCCTCGAGAAATTTTGCAAATCTATGGTAAATGAAAGATATAATAAATAGAAATTTCTGCACATGCCGTGAGTTTTCGAGTCCTCTGAGAGAACGGAAAAGACAAGAAACAGCTTTTTAATTGCTTAGCAATATCGATAACAAAATAAAATTTCATTAAACTTGCTTCATTAATTAATAACAAATATATGTATTATTTTATTTGATATATAATTAATCGCAATATGTTTTACATCTGCAAAACATTTTTTTTATTATTATTTTAATGCATGCTATCTTAATGATCAAAAATCGATCATGATACGTCAAAGGACGATAATAATGTAAAATATGACATCGAGCTTCGCATGATCTAAACGCGAATGTTTAAAAAAATTCATTACATATCTCTTTGATTCATGTATTTTGATGATATCTGCCGTTGCTTTATCATTGTAAAATTTTCTAGCGAAAAAACGGTATATTATGCCGGTGGTTAAGGCACAAGCCTCGATGCTCTTTCTCATGATGAACAAGATCCGTTCTTTATCAAGATCCAATCATTATTCATACAAGATCCAATCTTTATTCCCTCACAGGTATTTTATACCACAAGCTGTGATATTTAGATCACTGTTACACATAAAAAGTACATAAAAAGTACACGTCATAAGTAGCAATTCACTCTGAGAACTAATTACTATTCGAGCTGACGAGCTTACCATGTATTATGCACGCGAAATACAAATAAAACATATTTTATTAAAATTTATTTTTCCTATAATTTATTACGGTGTGTAATAATTCACATTTAATAATAAAACCAAACAAAAATTAATAAAATATATTAGCATTTAGAATAAATATTATGGTTTCTTATCTATTTTCCATTTTCCATTTCTATTTACTTCTTCCTAACTCGTGGCTTCATCCGTAAAATAATGAGATTTTAAATTATGTTTAAGAATAATATTTTAATAGCGTAGGTAACTCGCTCGTGACTAATAAGTTAAATGTAAGCATTACTTCGACTGCGCGATAACTATTACTATAACGTAATCTTGTGATTGCACAGAGACACTATTCGAATCGCATATTGATCATTGATTACTGGAAGGACGCAAGTACGGTAAAATACGACACCGAAGACTGTACCACCTTTAAGAGAAAAATATTTCTAAGAAAGATTTCGGAAGAATAAAACGTAACTTTTTTAAATAATCTTTACCGTGGTGAAGCTCTTCAGAGAAAAGATGTAAATCTTGCCGGCGCTCAAAAAATTTGGTTGCATGCTCCGTCGCATTACGTACAGGAGCAGCCTTTGCGACTTCGCGGGTATATTGTACCAAGAAGAGTTATATCTGCAACAATTTTGCATCTCAATTGATCATCGAGCTTTAGAGCAACGACGATTAAAATTATCATCTTACATCTTGTCGCGCATTTGCACGCTGTGATCGATCAGTCTCTGACCTTGCATACTGAAGTAGAACAAGTGGACCACTTGAACAATGACAAATAACGTGTATCTCATTGCTTCCAAAACTTCGTCTAACCGCAACACGATCTCGAAAACGATAAATACAATATTTTAATCTTTCGCTTCAGCCTTAATCAACGCAAAAGCGAGTAATACACAAACACGATCTATCTCGAAAAGTGTATGTATCACAAGATAAATTTCAACAATAAATTGACACGTACTTGTAGCAGGGTAATACTCATCGCAATGGTAACTATTAGTATTTGTACGGCGAAAGTAACATAGAAGGTGCTTTCAAGAAGTTCTGCGAATCTGCAGGCAAATTTTTCGATATGTATCAACAATTTCTTTTTTCCACAATTTCTTTTTTAACATTTTAGTGCAATATTGCATGTGTTACCGTAAAGCTCGCCAGTGTGCGTACACCGAGATCGCGATCTTCTGATAGTATACGTCGTCCGGACTAGTAATACTTATTGCGTCGTCACGAACGTTACGAGATAGAGTTTGGAATCGAAATCTGTGAACATGCAGGCGACAGTCCCGTTTTCTCGGTCAGACACGATTAAGAGAATGCAAAAAAAGTACAATTTTTTTCTTACCCAGCCACAGCAAAGATGCTGCAGGCGTGCTCCATGTAAACCACAATCATGCTATCGTGCGCGATTGTCACCGTCATACCTATCTCTATGCTCACAAAAACGTGGATGAATATGTAGAAGAAGTATTTTTCGATGTCCACGAAGTAATAAGCCTCATAAGGCATGAATATGGGCCATGACTCATTGAGCGGTAATACGACATTCATTATGTGCGGTACGAGGCTAATTGATACAAACATACCGGCAGATATATACATGTACACTGCAACAAACGACATAACAATTGAATTGTCTATCCGTTAAAATAAAAATGACATCGAGCGATTTACCCTTACAACAAAATGCCGAACAAAACAGTTTCGAGTTCGCGGCATACGTTTTCATAATTTCGTATTCCTCCGCACTTTCCAACTTCTCCCAGTCGCTGCGCAGATGATCAGTGAGACTTTTGATCTAGAAACCTCTTGGATTATTCAACATATCGACGATCGTGAAAAATAATAAAAATTCGAAAAACTATCTTTCTTAAAACATAGTATATGTATATGTATATGTATATGTTCTAAGCTATCTTTCGACCAATGTATCATAAAAATTTCGATATGACGTACTTTACTATTGTTCAGATGGCACGTGTACAGCTTCACCAGAATTATAAGCATAGCAAACCCCGTTGGTACGATCAACATAATACATCGCACATCTCCGTTGCATTGAATAAATTTGCCTACCTAGGAATATCGTTAAATCCAATCTTAAACGGTATTTATTTGTGATCAATTTCACAGGACATTCTGTTTATATTTTTATATGCCATGAACTTTAAAATACACATGCATATTTAAATACATATTTTATATTTTTGTGCATTATAAATTTCATGAACAAAATTCTATGCTATATTTTACCGAAATATATGTGTATCGTCCAAAGTTTAACGAATATAGACATCGTAATGTATTTTAATCAACCTTTATATGTATGTGCGCACTCTATTGATTATTAAATTTAGAACTAGTATAATGCGAGTAATAGGTAAAAATGTTATGAGAGAATATTGTCTGGGACCTGTGGAACGGTCAATGAAAAAATGGCCACAGTTATCAAGCCCACTCGGAACAACCTCGTTCTTCTTTCTTGATAAGGCCATTGCCCGGCGAGTGACAATATCTTCTGTAGAAGGCTATAATAATGATTCCACTTGTACTTCATAATTTTCAAAGCAATGTTTCACCCTCGGTGGCACACAGTCGACTAAATTTCTCGTCTTGTTATGAGAGACAAATTAATATTTCAGCGATTGTTAGAAGCAGAAAAATATTGCATATGTCGGAAACTTTTTCATAATAATAATTATCTCGTATGTCATGCCTGATAAATGGTGGATGTGAACAGCGCCTTATCAGCAGAAAAGACGATTTTTTTTCACGCAGAATATATTGATCGGAATGTCCATAAGAAAATAAGAAAATAAGAGTTCCGGTGACACTGCACGTCTGTGTACTTAGCTATAAGATAAATGTTATGGTGTCTGTCATGGGTATCCTGTACATCGTTGCGTGTTTGCTATGAGCAATATAGACGAGTGTCTTCAATGTACAATATTCACACTCCATCCTTTTGAGGAAATAATACAAACTGCGATATACTCTTGTTCTCTAATTTTTCTTCTATACACATTAAGACTGCTTGATATATTCTGCGATTAATACATGAAATTATTTCAAAAGATATATGAATATATTAATTAGATTCTAGAAACCGATAATCAACATTTGTACAACAAAAGATAAGGTAAATTTATTATTTTAATCCTCAAATAATTTCACAAATCTATAAGAAATAAAAGATAAAATAAATAAGTAATAATTCCTGCATGTGTCGTGAATTTTTCGAGACCTTCGAGATGAGAGATCGGAAGGGACAAGGGACAGTTTTTTAATTGCTTAGCAATATCGATAATAAAATAAAATTTCATTAAATTTGCTTCATTAAATAATAACAAATATATATTATTTTATTTGATATATAATTTATAATATAATATACTTCTGCAAAACATATCTCTCATGGATATTTTACTGCATGCTGTCTTAATCATCAGATATATCGATCATGATACGTCAAAGGACGATAATAATGTAAAGTACGACATCGAGCTTTGCACGATCTAAATAAAAACATTTAAAAAATCCATTACATATCTTTTCGATGTATGTATTTTAGTAATATCTGTCGTTGCTTTACCGTTGTAAAATTTTCTAACGAAAAAACGTATATTTTGCCGGCGGTCAAGGCACAAGCCTCAATGCTCTTTCTCATGACGAACAAGAGCAATCTCTGTTCCCTCACAGGTATTTTATACCATGAGCTATGATATCTAGATCACCGTTCACATAAAAAGTACACGTTATAAGTAACAGTTCACTCTGAGAAATAATTAAATTCTTGTAAGCAATTTCTTAACTTATACCGACCAAGCATTTTTCTTTTTTTTTTAGCCAGCTATAATTTACTTCCAATTTAATATCGTCTCTTACATGTTGTCGCAAGTTTCGAGACTATGATTTATCAGCTTCTGCCCTTGGAAGCTAATGCAGAACAAGTGAAACAATTGGGCCATAATGAAGACGAAGTATCTCATCGCCTCCGCCGAATCGTGTAGATGCGTCGAGAGCTTAAACACGAAGGAGGTAAGAGCCTGCTTTAATTTCTGTGTCGTGTGTTTTACGGAATTCTTATATTTATCTTCGCTCGTGTAAGTAACTCACTTGTATCAAGGTAATGCTCAAGCAGATTGTAATTAACAAGATTTGAACGGCGAACGATGTCGAAAAAGTGTCCTCGAGAAGTTTAGCAAACCTGTAGTAAGAATACGACATTAATGACAATTACTTAGATATCTAAATAAAAATCAAGTTAGAGTATCGTTTATCATAGTTTATCATATCTATCAAAGATCATTCTCTCTTAGTATCGAGATTAATAAAAGAAAAACTACAGTACGATATTATTGCACACTCACTGCAAGGCCTTTCGATGAACGTAAACCGAAATAACGACGTTTCTGTAATACATGTAATCCGGACAGTCCATCATACTTTTTTCCGTATTAATACGTTCATGCGATACATGCTGAAATCTGTATCTGCAAGTATTTACGCAACGTAACATTGTTATGAGTTTTTGAGATTTAATTTCAGTCACTTCCAAGTGAACGAGCTAAAACTATTATCACGTTATATTTACTCCTCGATACGGAGAATTTTACTTCTTTCCTAGATATTCATTTACAAAATGTAATGTTCGTTAACAATGTAAATAATCGTTACCTAACGATGGCGAAAAGGCCGCAGATATGTTCGATGTAGGTAAAAAACATGCAATCGTGCGCGACTAACCCGGTTAGCACCACAGTGGCGCAAATTATCATATGGAGAAAAATATAGTAGAAATATTGATTTTCGTCGACGAAATAGTACGCCGGATACGGCAGCATTATAGGACGAGAAGTGTTCAAGGGAAATATTATGTCCAAAATGCGTGGCGTGAGTGAGGTTATTGTAAATGAAATGGTAGATATGTAAACGTACGCTGCAACGAGAACAGAGTTCATTAAAAACGGCTCTTGTTTTTTTTTATATTTTATATAAATGTTACTAAAATTGTTTCGCATTTTTCTTTTGCGAGTGTATCATTTTTCTTCAAAAAATTTGTCTCTTCTAATTTATGTTTCCTATGTAGACAGACGCGAAGAAATAAATTTTTTTTTTTATTTTCAATTAAAATCAAGAAATTACTTACAACTATATATAAGCACGTACCATCTACCATTTTCGGCGTACCTTCTCATAATATCGCGTTCTGTTTCAGACTCGAGCATATCCCAGTCTATGAATAAGCGATCTGTGAGATGTTTAATCTACAAACATCACCGATATATTCGACACATCGGATGCAATATTCTCAAAAGATATAACAATTTTGTCAAGAAGAATCTAAGATTTTGCAAAGAAGCTCTATCTGTAGTTCACTATTAGAATATCAATGCCATTCGTATTAATATAACGTACTTTCTGGCTGTTAAATCGATACGTGAAAATTTTCACCGGAACAATCGCCGCCAGTAGGTGTGGAGGTAAGGTTTCAAAGATACACTGCATGTTATCGCATACAAAAAATCTTGCGATCTGAAAAACGTAATTGCACGTGTAAGTTTACTACTATTAGTTTATTTTCTTCCCTATCCTTAAAAAAAACTCGATGATAATTAACGTAATTATACCTGGGCGACGAGTACATTGGCATCGAAAACGAGTATTAATATGAAGAAAAACAAACTTTCTCTCCGCTTCTGATAAGGCCACTGACCGACTAACGTCAGAAGCCTCTTACAGATATCGTAATAATGGTCCCTGCTGACTTCCATACTTCACGAAGAAACTGTCTTCTTGACACTACAATGTCGTTTGAATTTCGATCGGAAGGTGCTTTTTTTACCTGCAATAAGTACCAGCTAAATTAATATTTCAGACACTGGTCCGCTCTCGTTTTTCTCCCTTCACTCGAGGTACTGTATTATAGTGATCACCGCGGGTTTCCGCATAGGTGACAGGCACTTACGATAAGTATAGGTTTCGTATAAATGTAACATAAGTATTAATAATAGACAAGTGAACGGCGTTCGACAACCGATTGTTTAAGAAGTACTTTACAGTTTGTATTAAATACGCTGGAGAGTACAATAAACATATGTAACCGCTCTAAACAGTTCATGAGCTATTACTCGCGATAATTTTTCAACGACAGAAAATAATGGTATAAATTGTAATAAACTTTGGTGAGTGCAGTTTCACTCTCTATCGTATGATTCTTCGCGAATAAGATATTGCGGTAATAGTCACATTAAAGTTTTTACTGTTCTGGAATTTTATTGTACTGGCATTATTATACGGGTAATTATTTTTATTCGAAATTCTAATCAACAAAATTGTAATGTTCATTGTAATTATGTGCACATTTTAATTTCTTTTGCAACAGTAAAAAAGTAAAAAGGAATATATTTTTTTACGGAGCTTGTATTTCAATGTTTTCTCTAGCTGTATAAAACAGTTTCACTTACCTGTAAATCTTCAAAGAGAGACTTCGATCCTCCGCATTGAGATCTCCCGTCCGGTGACTCGGACATCTGAATTAATTATCGTCACGCGAGATTGGGGGAACGGAAAACACAAGGCTTGATAGGATATACAGATGACATTTATTTAATTACTTTATTATTTATGCTACTGAATGCTATACTCGTAGTAGGTATTTCTATAATTATGTCGATAGATCATGCGTGAATCCGTAGAATGCGTGAGGTCTGCCGCGCGAGTTTTACAGCCCGTGTGTGAGACGCGTGTGTTATAAATGATTACGCGTACGTGTGTAAGTTAATTACAAGGAGGAGAAGGGGAGGAGGGTGGGAGGGCCGGACGCGAGGGTTACATGGGAAGGATGGACGCGGCTCCGAATATGCGGGACGCGGTCCGCCCCGTCTCGAAGAGGTTCTCGCCCCGTCGACCACGCGCGATCAAGCGCTCCTGCCCGCTCCGATTTCTCCGGCTGTTTTTTTTTTTACGCGAAGAGAACACGCCGCGTGCGCGCGACTCGATTTACATAATACCTAAGTTTTCTCTCTTTTCTTCATGCCCTTCGGTCGCGATCGATATCGGATCGGTCCCTCTCGATCGCGAATACGTAAACTAATAAACGCACGGACTCGATCACTATCTCGAACTCCGCCTTCAACTCTTTCACTCGATGGCTTTACGAATTTTTCACTTCTCGGTCCCACCGAGAGAAGACCGTTCGTCAAAAGAGGAGTTCCCCGTGTCACGATTTGATAACTCAATCTTGCTTAAAGTAGTGAAAGAGTTAAACGCGTTTTTCCTCGGGAAAGACAAATTCTTGCGTTTTCTTTTTCTTTTCTATCTTCTTTTTACACTCGCACGTTTCGCATTGCCGATATACATTCTTAAATAAGAAATGCAAGAGGCGCGAGATAATGATTGAGTCCGCGATGTACATACATTTAAGAACTTAGCAATATACATGTACAAGGACGTAACATAAGGCGCAGCTCCCGTCTAGGGATTGCGATGCTCCATTGCCATCAGCTTGTCCGAAACTGGACCAAAGTAACTCGACAATAAAATTACCCAATTGTCCTCCTCCGTCGCGCGATACGCGTCTCGATTGATCATTCAGATCTGTTCTCATCCGGCAATTGCACAACCCTTTTCACGCTTTCTGCACTTAAAACGAAGCAACTATACGTTTACGCTTTGGAAAGAGAAAAAAGGAAGAGGAAAAGCGTAGAGGGTATGCATCCGGAGAGAACAGGCTAAATGAATTAATGCAGCGCGCCCAGAGAGAAGATCCGCAGAAAAAACTCCTTATGGAAACTCATATTCTAATTCTTTATACAAAATACCTGTGTAAGATATCCTGAATTCAACGCTAGAGAGAGAGCGATCGAGATTACCATTTTTTTTCTCTTATCCGCCGAAAAAGAAGAAAAAATAATAATCGACTGTGCGCTAAATTAATCTGTAATTTAATTATCGAGAGGACTACTAGGTGCGTTTTTGATTTTATGAAAGGGACGATGCGCTTGAAACGACTCTCAACAAACATGTATATCATTAAATACATAATTGATCGATGATACAGCAGTGAAGTTCGATCGGCGATTTTCAGTGTTTCAGATGTCTGAGTCAATGGGACGTCAAAACGAATTATTCGGCTTTGGAAAAAACGTATCGTATATAAAATCTAATAACAATTTCTCTCGCGTGTACGATATATTATTTTCACATACAAATTGAAATCATATAAAAGTGTTCGATCCAGCATTATCTGAAATTGTAACAATGTAGAGGTCTCAACAATCATCACCGGTTACAAAGCACAATAGACATATTCATTTTCCTAGCACGAATATTTTTATTAATTTAGCCATTAGATAGGCGTATTTTTCACAAAAATCGTAAATACTTGATGACTGCAAGATCCAAGCAGCCTCTATGTATCGATATATTATTTAATATTATTGCACAATAATAACATGCAAAGATTGCGCTTAATTAAACTGAAAGGCCATTACTCGTGAAAGGATAATATGTAATTATATAACGAGAAAATTATTATATTCAATATAATTATGACAACATATCTTCTTTTTCGTGAGAATAAAAATTCAAATTATGCTAGATTTGAAACCACGATTAGTTGCAGCGAAGGTTCAAGTTCGGTTTCGGATTGCGATACCTTGAAACGTCACGATCGGTCATCGCGGAACGTAATCGAGGAGAAGTTTAGATCCTGGCAGAATACTTTGTAACCGGTAGAGACTGAGCGCTCCTTCTTTTCTTTTCGTAAATTCATTCGGATCGTTCGTGCCGAGATAATCGCAATACTTATCGTATCGGTAGAAATAAATTTGGTCCTCGCGCGATCGTGACGCCAATCGGAATACCAAAAGATCTCCCACGTTTGGGCGACGCAGCTCTAGTCCTCGCCGTCGTAAACGTCTTATCGCGCCACTGCTGACGACTTTACGTATCCATGGTTCCATATAACAGCTATATAACAAAGTGTTCTTTTTTTTTGGCTTTTTCTCTCTTTCTCTTTTCCGATAGATTAATCCTCCTGGTAGTTCAAGCGGTCGTAGTCATCCGTCTTGCGGCTCTCACGACGTTGATCGACGTCGACCTGGTTTGAATTTCCTCGAACCAGGTCTCAATTAACGATACATTCCTCACAGTTGCATTGACTATGACGACCAGACTCGTGCCTGGCTCTTGCCAAATCAATATAATCAATTGAATTCAGCTACAGAGAAAGAGTTAATCATAGTTAAATTGTACGACCACAATCCTCGATTGTACGAACTTGGCTGTATAACAGAGTTCTTAATAGAGATTGTTGCGCGGAACGGATGACGACTACGATCAAGAATATTTATTTAGAAAATTTCGCGGGCTTATCCTGGAAATTCGACCGTGATCCTGATCGTAAAAATTTTCAGAAGTTTAACGTTTACGCTAATATAATACTATCACACACATGCACACACTCTCTCTCTTTCTCTCTCTCTCTTTTCGTCATGTACTAAGTAAGAGATACTGGAACAGTGTTCGCGGCCGCATCCTAAGGGTTGGACGTACGCTAAGCGAACGAATAACAAACGCGCAGGAAATGCGAATTTTTTAACTAAAAATAAAGTTCGAGAAATACTTTACTTCGTATAAGGAAATGCAGAACGAAAAAAAAAAGAACTCTTTATTGCGAGTATCCGATACAGGTTTGCTTTGATTGGCTCGCGAGAGCGGCACGTTGAGGGAAATTTTAAGTGAGCTTGACCGCGGTTACTCGTTCGCTCAAAATGGCGCGAGCACCCTCCCCCAAGGATAACAACACCATCAATGTTCGATACTGTACAACATCGCTGTGCGAGAACGTCGGTCGGTCGCGCGCGAGAGTCGCGCGAATTCGATGCTCTCTTTCTCTCTTTGTCTCTGTCACGAAGGTCGGTCTCTCCCGTCCTGACATCGTGGTCCTCCTTGCAGCAGCGCGCGACAAAAAGGATGGGGGGTCAGCAATGCGCGCAGAAGGGGGTCTCTTGCGCCCTTCCTCACGGAGATCGATCTAACGCCGTTCGACGGCTTCGGAAAGAAGAGAGGAGAGGAAGATCTTTATATGTGGTGAGGTGCATCAAAAGGTTTCCATCCGAGAGAGGGTTGAATGGGAAAGGAAAACGTACGGATGCACAAGTGATTTCACTGCGAGGAGACGAAGAAGAGGTAGGGGTGGTGGGGGGGAGGGGACGAGAGAAGGGAGAGAGAGGATGGAGATGGTTCTCGGACTAAAGGAAGAAAGGAAAAATTGCGTTTATCTCTTATATTGTTAATTTGGTCGGGGTCCAACGACTCGTGAAGAGTTATTGTATGAAATAATCGGGATGGTCTGAGTCCTTCTCAAACCTCTTCGCCTCCTCCTGCATGCTCTCCTTGATCTTCAGGATGGCCGCCGACTCGGTCTGATCCTGCGAATCAACCAACACCAGGCCGGTTACACGTAAACGATCAGGCAAGCCCATCAACCTTGCCCAAAGTTCTTTCTCCGCGCGCAGCGTCTTTCACCAGCGAGATTCGCGGGACTCTCGGTATAATCGCGCGCGTCGCGAATTTCTAGTTAAGGATAAGGCCCAGTTTTCGTATCCGGAGCTGAACGTTTTCCCACTCTCGTCGCACGTTAAATAAAGGAACGCGTGTGCCAGGAATCTGGCCAGTTAATTTCTTACGGCCAGACGGCGCGAGAACGTATCCGACTTTCGCGACTTTACGACGGATGGGAGCCACGGATGTGGACGTAACCGAGGAGTCCCGCGAAACAAGATCCGTCCTCACCCCCGTGTGCGAAAACGCTGGCCGGTGAATAAAAACGCTTTTTAAAAAGCGCAACGTGATGGCGGTGCGTCGTGTGAAGGGGCCGGGCTCGTGAAACGAAAAACTCCGGTGGGACAGGACACTCTGGAGTATGGAGGTGTGTCGGTCTCGTTGTCGGGAACCGGAAGAAAAGTTGGGGGCTTGAGGTACTTGTTTTGCTTTAAGGGTGCTCTGACCCACAACACATGGACGTTACGTAAGATAGTGAAGCCCGTGTCGAGCCGAACATAATACAGCAATAAGAATAATAACGATAATAAATATTAATGATGATGTGATGATGATAATAATAACAATAATAATAATTAAACACAACGAAAAATTCATTATCGTCGCCTGCCCCCCCACGCACGCACACCTCACCGATTATAAACGACAGGTAGTACAGTGAAAAAAAAGGTACTCTAGAGAAACTCGACGTGTCGTCCTTCACACACTTATGTTTTTTTTTTCATCATCCCCCCTTTCAGCGGAGGACACTCTTCCGCCCCCTTCGGAATTTTTGTCTCCGCTTACTTTCCGTGTCTCGATCTCGCAATCCATCGATACGCTTTGCGCTGACGCATCCATGTGCTACAGGTCAGTACAGGCTAGTACTATATACAGCTATCTGTTCTGCTCTAGTCCGATTTTTTTTACGTATGTATCTCATCACGCAAGTGAATAAACACTCGAGAAACGTTCAACGAGAGTGCAACATCGATCATGACAATGTGTTCCACAGCCGCAGCGATAGTGGTGCAACGTCCGGCTTAGCGGAGATCAGTGTCGGAGGGTCGGCGATCCGAGAGTCGGCTTGAAAAAAAAATCAGCGATTTTTCTCTTTCTCGTTCTCGCGCGAGCAAGACACTGATCTCGCGCTAATCGGACGGATGGTACGAACAAAGCGACGAGTGAAACACAAGTGATGTGTGTTGTTGTGTGATTAGCACAAGTGCAAATACACGGAGACGGATAGTTATATATAAATACGATAATAGCCAGCACCCCTCGAAGAATTGTAAATTCGTAAATAAAAAAGAAAAACGCAATAATCTCAGTGTAACGATTACATTTATTGTCTCGATCTCTCGCCTGGCTTATAGGCATATATTAATTATGTTATCCATTCCAGCGAATAGGTTTCGGCTTACAACGAGGAGTAATATCAAGTAAATTCGGCATTAAGGGTACCAAACTGCGTACGTCCGCGTTTCGCGAGTCTCTGTTTGCATTACCGACGAACGAGGAACAACGTCGGCGGGACAAAAGTCGTCGACGATTGTTTCCGCTCGAGGAAAGTCCACGACTCTCTGTCGTGGAGAGATCAGCGCGTCGCGCAAATTATACCGACGAAGGTGCTCAATTTCTCATACGAAATCGCGTATTCAAGCTTCGTACCCTCAATGCGCCGCTTCTTTGCCGAGCTCTTTCCTTCACTCATTGACTCGTATGTTGTACGTCCTCGCATTAAAAAGAAAAGATTATGCGACTCCACAAGCGCGCGTGTACTTTCTTTTCTCCGTTTGACGTATACGGGCTTAAAACGGCAAGACGGCAAGAACTTCCGGGATATCGGCAAGCAGTGCGCTCTGCTATGACCTGCAATATATATCTCTCTCGCTCTTTCTCGTGACAGGCGGTAAACAATTCCTGATCAAGTGACAAGCTTTAATTACAAGATAAACCCGCCACCACGTCGTCGTCCGCGCGACTCTTTCGCGGTCGCAACTTTATCAGATAATTAATATTTCGTGTACTTTTATCCCCGAGATGTTCGTTACGTCATTTACACACCTGCGCCAAAATGTCTTCACGCACATTTTGCGAATAAAATATATAAATATATATATATATATATATTAAATGGTGTGAAGCAAAACACCCTATTTTCGTAACGATCAATCTGTTAATCCACGATCCCAAACCGAAATGAGAAGCGTTAAAGAACGCCCAAGAACGTTCGCAGCAAGGTAGCTTTTGTCAAAAAAAAAAAGGAAAAAAATACGAGCTTTCACAACGGGACAATAAAAAAAAAAAAACTTGCAGCGTCTTGCCGTTTGGTCCCAGAGCATGCACTTGCGCATACGCACATTCACTCCTCCTCTCTCGTTCTCTCTCTCCCTCTCACCCGCATTCTCTCCGTGTATTTTTCTTTTTTTTTTTTCTTTACATAAAATTCCATCGATGTCTCGGCACTATAAGTTAATTTAAACATAATTAATAGCAGCACAGTATAGTCCAGTACTGACCTATAATCAATGCGGACGGATGGATTCCGGGAAATCTCTCGCTTCTCTCACCCTCATCTCGCATTTTTTATCTTCCGTTTCTCTACCTACACTCGCTCTCTAAGGTTCAGTACTCGCATGTCTACGTTATATATATATTCATACAAAAATAATAACGTTTGCATATATATACATATATATTATATATACATGTATGTTAATATATTATATATATATAAATATAATTATATATACACATATATTATATACATACATATATAACATATATTTCTCTTATGTACCTCTTTCTCTCTCAAGTACTTCGTTTAAGCTACCTGCAGTAAGCCATTCGCCTCGCAATTACCGCGTGATCTCGAGCTACGTCGAAGCTACGCTGAGAGAAATCCGCCTCTACCGTTGTACAATGTCAATCGGCTACCAGTGTCAAAGGTGAAAGCTATATCGATCGATTAAAATTTACATGAATCATCGTTGCTCGAGTCGCACCAAACGAATAAAAGGTATACGTAAACTAAAAATTAAAAAAAATAATAAAAAAAATCTGCTTTCGAAAGAGATTCCACCTCTCGTCCTACGACGGTGACGCTAAAAATTGAGCAAGTGACGAGCTTTACATACTTTGCACGAGAAACGACGGCGAAACTGAGCACTAGCGGGTCAGCGCGAAACACGCGCGTTGATTCTGCACGAATTTAAAATAAATTTAAATTAAATAGGAACGATTCTAGTTAATTTAACGCATTTATTACACCGCACGGGCGGCACTCACAGACTGCACGAGAGAACGATTAGAAGCACGACGCGATGTCGCAGTACATTAATCTAATCATCCCGAAAATGTGGATGTCCCGATTGGGAATGCGAATCGGAGATTCTACAGAAACGCGCGAGCTTCCATCGTAAAAAAAAAAAATCACTTTTAATCCGTTGATCCGTTCACACGCGTTCGCGAGCAAAGAAACGGTGTATCCCGTGATTGAGACGTACGTACAATACATCAATTTCCATTTCGCAATGCTAACGACGACTGCAAGAAGGACAGAACGCCTGCTCCCTGAAGAGAGCAGACTGTGAGCAAATAATTGGAGGGATTCGGTCCGAGCTTGCCTAGACTGTTCACCTTATTACAGAGTCTCGTGATCGTTATTGCAACATGTGCGAAAGTTAAAACTGCTAAGAGATTCACGTGGGTGTAAAGAGACCGCGCGCGCGAGATGTCCCCTCTCGCAAAGGGATTCTCTCACATGCCGTGTAAAATCGTTTACAGTTTACACCGTTAACTCTATAATGCAGTGAAGAAACGGGGTTTGAAACATCAAACTCAGTGTCAAATACAACTCAGAGTGGTGCGTTCAAACGAGATTAAAAAAAAAAAAAGAAAAAGAAAACAAGAGCGTAAAAATCGATTAATAATTATGCGATCAGTAATCACAGTAGCAGACAGTTATATACGTATATCCTATCGTGTATGTGTATGTGTGTGTGTGTGTGTGTGTGTGTGTGTGTGTGTGTGTGTGTGTGTGTGTGTGTGTGTGTGTGTGTGTGTGTGTGTGTGTGTGTGAAAATGTGTGTATAAGTGTGTATATGTATGGGTTGTCTTATGTAACAATCTTCACGTGATTTTTCAGGCACCTTTACTTACGACCTATGTATAATTGTCAAATAAATATAAATAATAGAAAATAATCTGACAAATCTTAAGTAAATATTAACTACCTCCGTAGTAAAATATAGGTATAGCCCAGGGATTGAAGATCGAAATAATTTTACTTTAGCAATTGTTCTGATACCGTGTGCATGCTTATTCTTATAAATTCACAATAAATGATAAATATCTTGAATAATATTATTCGACGTCAAACGCGGTATCCAGTCGAGATAGCAAATTTTTCCGTTATAAAAGAAAAAAAAAGAGTATATAAATCAATCAATCAACTAAACCAATTTAATATTCACGCGTTAGCATTATTATGTGTTAGCACTTTAAATAATACAATCGTTATAACACCAAAAAGCTATGTATAATTATGATGATATTATTTATACTAATTGGTTTTTTAATTATATAATATATATGTGTTGTATAAAATATATTATATATTCTGATTATATATTTCAATTGTAAAACAAACCGGCAAGTAATCGGTACTTTTGTTATACCGTTTTCAATCCCTGGTGTAATCATAGTAACGTAAAAAAAAAAGAAATATCTAGTCTTGCAACCTTTTGAGTATTTAGAGAAAGCATATACATATCGTATTCCTATACACGGCGAGGCGCGCGTGTAAGAATAATCGTTGTTCAAGTATCTGCGCCATTTAGTGATAGCGGTTCAATTAATGAGCGCTTAAGTGCTAATCCTAATCGAGCAGGAGCAATCGATAACGACCGCACGAGTATCATTACTTTTTCCTCTCTCTTTTCTCGCTCTGGCCTGCTACGAGCTTGAACCACCGGCGAAACTACATATGTGCCGGACTATAGCGAAACTATTAGCCGGAACGCACCATGGAACACGTGAATACGCAGCGAAATCCGCGTACGATGCTTTTCCGCATTACATGTATATAACCGGCACACACCACGTGCGAAGTCTACGGCATCTACGAACTCGGGGCTGGCTCCAAGGCGACTTGATTTTTTAAAAAAACTGTCGAGAATACAGAGAAGGTGCACGTACGTGATTACTGATAACTCTCTTCGCAAGCCTCGCAAAGAACATCCGCGACGCCGTCACTTCCGGATTACGACAAAACTTTGCGGATTGTGCAAGATAACTGAAGATTATCACAACACGTTTCTTGGTTACTCGTAAAAACTTTCTTTAAAAGATTAAATTACACGTGCGAACGATAGAAAAACAAAAGAAGTTTGATAAGAAATTTGTAAGAGCGTCAAATTGAGTAAAAACGGAGTAGTAAAAGTTAAACGCGTTTATAATTATATATATCTACTGCTACACGCAATAATTAAAAAGAAAACATGTTCAAATAAATTTACAAATATTATTTTGAATATCGAGACTGAGCTAATTCCGTCTCATAAGTGTACATTTTTTTAACAAAAGAATCTTGCCCATTTTCAATTATCAGGCAAAATCGCTAAAGTTTCAGCAAAATCGAAGATGACAGCGTCGTGACTGTTCCTTGTTATATCCTACTGATAATCTCATAAAACATGTAAGATTAGCATGTAAAATCGTATACGCGATTGAATCAAAAGTTCGATTACTTTGTCGCACGAAAGTAATTTGGTGTTTCACCTTATAAAGCACGCAGAAAGAAGAGACATTTAAATGTGTATAAATTATTTTTCATAAAATCAATGTAAATAATAAAATAAATTATATTAGGTCTTGTCATCTTTCTGCCCGCTTTACTGCATCGTTAGACGTGTTGTTAGTGTGATAGTAGTTAGACGCAACTTCAGCGAATACGGTTATGACAAATATTAGATGCGACCAAATGAACGCTGATTAAATTTACCAAAATACCATGTGACGCGTGATTAAACAGAACACCTTCCGAGAAATTTATAGGGACAAATGATACGCTGTAAGAAAGCATTAACAAGCCTGTTGGAGCGAGGCTGAGGATAAAATCCCTTGAACGAGACTGAACCCATATTATTTTAGCAAAATATGTGAATATCCGCCGAACTGATAGAAGCGCTTGTGGCTGTTAATTGAGATGATTAGAAGGGCAACAAGTTGTAACATGGATTCGTATGCCGCAAAAATGACGAAATAATAAAGATAATAATTTAAAATAAAATTTTAAAGATTCGCTCATTAATATATATATATAAAGATGATGAATAAGAGAGGTGATTTGCCAGATAAAACGATGACATACAAATCCAACAACAACACGTCGAGTGACCATTAGAAAAAGTCATTAAACAACCTGTGCATACTTACATTCTCTCCAGGAGCTCCGAATCCACCCAGATTATAATCACCCATTCCGCTGCCGCTATCTTCCCGTGGTGTACCAGGACCACCGTTCGCTGGACTGTTTTTCATCCCGTCGAGACCGTCACCGTTTAAAACCGGACCCATCGTATTGGGACCCATGGGTCCCATTGGACCGCCCTCAGGTCCGCCGCTCATTGGAAAATCCTAAAATTTATGTCACATTTATGTCGCATGTAATACAGGTACGCAAACGTTTGGAACATTAATCACTTGTTTGCGACTTATTAAAAACAAATTTGCAATAAAGTTTAGCAAAAAAAAAAATTAAATATAACAGAAAATATAATAGCTGCTATCATTTAGTAACTTACACCCGGCATATTTCCCCCAGGTACAGGCTTCATTATGGTATACATATTTTCTCCTCCGCTGTTGCTGCTATCCTGTGGGCTAGGCATGATAGGTGTACCGGGTCCCGGCGGACCCGTTGATCCAGGCGGCCCTCCGTAGTTGCCCGGCGATGACGACGAATAATTCATTGGCTGCATCACAATGAGATGTTAGACGCTCGTATTCGTTAATACAGAATTAAATATTGGAAATAGATATCGAGAAATAAAAATTAATATGTATTTATCTATACCGTAGATGTGTTGGGTTGCCACTGTTGTCTACCACCCGGAGCGGCCATACTCATCGGTGGCATTCCAGGACCTCCCGGCCCACCTGGGCCCAAAGTGCTATTGGGCGGTGGACCTCTCATGCCTGGACCGTAACTGCCAGGACCCATCGGTCCCATCCCTGGACCTCGCGGAGGATTCATTCTCGGGTTCATTGGGTTCATTCCCGGTGGACCTATGGTAGAAAGTGGAGTCTAGTAAATTCGATCGTTAAATACGGGACTGTTAACGTTTTTTGGTCTAGCTCTATGTTAATGCTAACTGCTAATTACGATTTTGTGGATACTAAACGACAAAAATCGTGGATTTGTAGACTCTAAGATAAAGTAACTTGTGTATAAGACTGGGCTCCATAATGTGCGATATAACATTAAGTGCGGGCTCGAAGTGCCGAAAATTGAGAGTCATGCTTTGCCAAAGGCGAGCTCGAGGTAAAGCCGGTGGATGACATGCCGGTCAAGCAACTGTCACCACACAAATTAAAAACATAGTGAAAAGCTCATGCTAAAGATAAGAAACAGCATGGTACTAAATTGCGAACAGTTATTACTTGAATTATACATTCAAACATAAAAAAAAGACAAAATAATTTTCGTTAGCTGTATTATTAAAAAAATTCTCAAAAGACCTAATTCCAGATAAAAGCGACACTTCTTGGCTTTATGCGACAGTTTATCGTGTAACACCCATAGATCATAATTGAATATTATTTCGTTCAGGACATAACAGAACGTAACATGATAATTAATGTTCTGAAAATATATATTTGTTAAACACAAACATGATCAGCCTATCTTTTCCATCTGCATATAGCATGATCTCATAATGCGCAAAAATGTTCAATTAATATTAAATGTAAGCTTGTTATAATACACTAACAAATATAAATAGTTTTTTGTGTTAATTAAAAAATGTCCAAGAAAATTCAAAAATGATACATTACATGTACAATTAATGTAGAGATATTAACATATACATAAATATTTTTAACTCTAATATTTTGCACACATTTATTAGCAGCGATCTTTCTTATCTTAAACGTGGAATGAAGTATCACAGAGTTATTATAGTGTGCCAAATGAAATTCTCGTAAACCACATAAAAAAAATATTATTTGTTATGCACATAACTAAATATACACGTTTAATGCACTCAATTGCGATTGTCATGCTGGATGCTAGTTCGGATGAGCAAATCATTTTGCAAAAGAGCAAAGCCGGTGCAATTACCGTTTTATGAAAATGGAAATAAAATAAAATCAAAGGCAAGGAGGAGAAAAAAAATAAAAGTTAGGCTTGACTAAGTCATGTGAGTGTGATTTGGGTTGCTTCCTACCTTGCCACCCTACAAATTCTCCAGCTTCGCCTGAGGAACACAAGAGCACACATTAGTACGGCAGGTAGGTAAGGTCGGGTTCATGGTGGTAAAGCCTAGTTATTTTGCAGTGGTATAGCAGATAAAATTCTTTCTGAATTAAACAGTTATATATTAAAGAATTATTTAAAAGTTACTCTCGAATGCACATACTGGGATAAATTATATTGACAGCTACACATTTAATCATATAAACGTATTGAGAGTCAAGCCGTGTTTTTTTATTCAATAAAAATTCATATTTTCATACTTGAATATACGTTAATACTTGAATATTTGCAATACTTTAAGAACGAAATATCGTAAATTGTATTTTTTTTAAAGTCTAATTTATGAAATGGCAGAATATTCTGAAAAAAATACGTATGTAACGACACAAATTACTTATAAAAAAAAAAATTAAAAAATACAAAAGCAATCAATCAAAATATTTGTTAAAGAGAACCATTGAAATACATACTAAGTACACAAGACTGAATATCTAGCAGTAACAATCGAACGCAAACTACACCACTGCTTGTAACTAGACAATTCAAAAACCAATCCACTCCACATCACAGCAATCCAATCCAATTTAAAATATTACTTATTCGTTTATTGCTGTGTGGTTTTTGGTACGCATGCGTCTATGCCATTCTTCTCTCGCAACTCTCGTCAATGCCAGAAAAAAGTAATGTAACACTGGCATATAAATTGATCTCTTACCTTGCCTGGTAGGATCCATACTATTTGGCATCATTGGCTGTCCCGGTGGCTGTGAAACAGAAATAACGTTGTGAATTTATAATTCTGTAATAGCTGTATAATAATACAGCTCTCATACATATATTTAAATATATTCAAGAATTAATATCATGAATAGACTTTTGGTATATTGTGTGTGCCATATATATATATATATATATATATATATATATATATATATATATTATAATTTTATTTATTAAAACACTATATTTTGAGATATTAACAAATCTAATCAATCAATAATCGTGATATACAGATTAAGTTTTCACACTTACTCCGTTAAAGTCATTTCCCATTTGTGGCATACGTACTCCAGGTCGTGGTCCAGCTGGATATCTAGGGCCCATAAACTGTAACAGAAAGCGAGCATTCATCAAATTGATCATATTACAACGAAATGTAATTTCCAAGTGTAAATTAGGTATCCATAAAGTGTCAATCATGATTACTATACACAGAATTGACTATAGATATAGTATAAATATCAGGCAGCCACAATAAGCAATCCGTGAGATGATAGGCCATAAAATATGCATTTCAAGTTCATCGCAGCACATTAGTTGGTTATATCATTACACAACGTTCCTAAGCGCAAACTGCAGATGAGAGAGAGATTCGTTTATGGTATAAATATAATATTTTAAATTATCGCAAAAGTCTCTTGATGAAACCCTTATGCAATAAATTTCTGTATAAAAACAAAATCATGAAGGAACATCACAAAGGAAACAATTATAGCGAATGTAACGACAATTATGAATTGCTTTCGGTTATACCATGATATGGTGCGATGACACAGCGGAACAAGTGATTCTTCATGAGTGAGAGTGTATGTGTTGAATGAGGCTTACCTGGGTGGACATCATCTGCGAGTGTGGGGGCGGGGGTGGCTGGGGGTGCTGGGGGGATGGCTGTGATGAGGGGTGTGTGGGCGGAGATGGTCGCATTGTCGAGTTGTTCTGCAACAAGCAACGCAAACGACAGACATGTAGCAACACTGCGATCCAGGCAACAGCTAGACTAGAAGGCTTTTGGGGGATGATTGTGTTAATACTATGATCCGGTCTCAGCATCTTAAGTTAATCGAGAGAAAAAGTTGTAATTAGGAAAAATCGTTCGAATGACGTTTCAGTGTCTGTCGTTATGCACCACACTTTTCATAATTACAACCTGTATGCGAGAATCGCTTTTAAAACATTAAACTATGAAACGAGACATACAAGAGAAAAGATGCCAATTAATTGTAAAATGTACAGCGTTATGGAACGTAAAACGACTTCGTTGGAAAGACATATGATGACTCCTAAGCATTACAGGATACCTATGTATGTAGAGAGATCTAGAAACAAATGTTGTATCGCTTATATATTGTGTAGCATATTATTTTTGTCTAATCTAGTAGGGGACGACTACTTTTTGACAAGCAATAAATGCAAAACTTTTCTTCATTTTCTTAATTCCGTATACATTTTATGTTTTTATATTATTTATGTTTTTCATACATAAATTGTTGACACAAATATTTTCATTAAGATGTCAATGATATCAATTATATAAATGTATTTATATCATTATACAAATAAAATATTAATCAAATGTCAATGGAAAAGATCGAAAATTTCTTCCGTGTGTTGCAATCTTTAATAAATGTATAATTATTAAATCATAAAATTATGGAATTATAAACATATTTACACACATATCACATTAAATGAAATCTTTAAAATAAAATCATCTTTTCAATTATTTCCATAAATTATATATAATTAATCATATATAATATATAATTAGTATCTATAAAATTTAACGTTTGTCAAATAATGTAAATAATGTCGTGGACCATTTGTGAAAAAAACTAGACTACATTTCTAAGCAGGCTTCCATGTTAGTTGTCCCATACATTCTAAAGAGTATAACTTTGGCTGACTATGTGATCCGGAAAAATTGAAATTTTGTATTTTGGAAAAAAAATGTTTGCAACAATAAAAACAGTAATGTCTCTACCTGTAGTATTTTTTGGTAATATTTCGGATTACTGTGACATGGCCAGCGCAAAGTAATATACTCCCTCATGATATGCTTACTGTACCACAATATTGTGCTCTAAATGTATTCTAACATCTATATAATCCTGTTCTTCATAGAGTTTCTAGATTTGCTTTATGCGCCAAGAAGATGAAACAGTGAAAATGGTACAAGAACGCACATACAAGTATTAGATAGAGAGCAGAGAGAAAGTAAGTACATATATACAGTATAGACAAGCATGACATAAGAACGTCTTTTGAATGTACACTTGTTTCAAAACAAGTTGATCACGACTACGGCTAATGTGTGTGTAATATTTATCGGTATTAATGGGGATATATAAATATGTTTAGTTAAACAATTTTCATGTAGGAATGTATGACATATAATTCGTTTATCGAAATCAATAAAAGAAAAAGAAAAAAATTTGCGTGTACAAAGATCGGTTCTGTCACCTATATTCACATGTAACTTATTTAAAAATTATTTATAATTATCTATATCGATAACTGTATTTTCAAATAATCTAAATTAAATATTAACAAATTCTTTAAAGTATTATTTAAGTATTGTCCATTTCCTCCTATGATTTATTAAATAAATTGAAATTATTATTTTTTTGGTGTATTATTAAATTTGGTTTCGATTTCTAAAATAGCTTCTAAAACAGCTTAATTGTATTATGCTTTGAATCAAGTGTAAATTTTAAACAAGAACTATGCATAACAATAATGATGGATAAACGATGATATGTGTGTAACACACATACACATATGTATATCTAGTGTATAAAAATATACATATTAATTTAGATTAATATGGGAAATGATGTTAAATTTTATTTGAAGCGTTAATAACTTTTTTTCCAAATTATGTAATAATTTTGTGCAAAACCTACTTGAAATCTTTTTCGAAAAGATGCAATTACTATAATAAGTGATTTGATTGGAATAGAACAAATCTCTTTTAATTCTGTAAAATATATTTTACAAATGTATCAAGTGCAATAGAAATGCAATTATGTGACAACCGATTTAACCAAATAATGATTTTTTACTTTATGTAGTCTGTAAGTAAAGACAAAACGAATGATATTAAGACATTTTTATGTTATCAAATGAAAACTCACTGGGAAGAAAGCGGGAGGCATGGGGCCACCAGGCATTCCGTCGTTTGGTGGCATTTGACCAATTGGAGATGGGGCTGGCCCAGCATTCTGTAAATATATCATAGTTTTAGTTTCTAATGTTCGCTTGCCTCTTTGCGAAAGAAAGATATTTGAATAAAAAAAAAAACTATATTTACTAATTGTAAGTTATATCAATTTTCTATAACTATCAATGCAAATACGTGTTAAAATGAAAAATTTATATAAGTACATGTGCTTCACAATACATAGATTAATATACTGGACATAAATTTTTCAACTTACGTGTGCGATGCCATTGACGTTGTAAGCACTATTCACGAATCCCTGATAACAGAACACAGTGTCATAAATAATATGCAAAACGTTACAAATGTTTGCGCATTTATTATGCTTAATATTTGAATTGTTGCCTCAATATTGTAACATCGAATAATTTTATGCGAATTACAAAAGAGCGTTATAGCCATTAATATAATTACATAGTCATGAAACGCTTTGGCCTCACTGCTGTGTTCACATGAGTCTCTTCTCTCGGGCGCTGCGCAGTACAGATCCCAAAACACACTGAAAACGAATTTCACAACAATTTATTTTACGCTGAAACATCGCTGCCGATATTTTTCTTCAACGGTAACGGGCGGTATACTCACCACCACCAGGAGTGCAAAAACCCAGGTGGTTCTCCCAACGTAATATTTTTCTCCCATCGAATCTAGACAAGCAGAGCAAACCGTGTTGCAGTAAAACGGCATTTTGCAATAATACAGGCGTAAAAAAGTTTTCAAAAAATAAGAGGAATCACTGTACCTCTGACAGGAACGTTTGTGCCGCTTTTTGTGCCCCCACATGTAACAAATATTCGTACACGTAAAGTGCCAATCTGAAAAAAAAAAACATGATCAGCCATTAATTACATTATAAAATTGAGAAGACGATTTCGCGAGCGGCAGAACGAAAACTAACTTCGATCGCGACGAGTAGCGCGAAAAGGCAAGGCGGGTTACGCAAACTCGAGGGATCGGTATCCGTCATTCCGTTTTTCTCTCTCTCTCTCTCTCTCTCTCTCTCTCTCTCTCTCTCTCTCTCTCTTTTTTAGAAAGCCCGTACTTAACTCGAAGTACGCCTCGACAATAGCGTTTCCTCATGGGTCCGCGTTCGTTAAACGTGAAGTTTAACGCCGACTTTCCCCGCGCGCAGGGCAGCAGTAAACGCGCGGCTGGGTGCATCGCGCGCGCGAGCGGATGCCGCGCGCCGAGAGGAGAGAGACACCGAGGCCCGGCGATACAAACATGGCGCGCAGGGGGGAATCGGAAACCGCCGATCCGCGAATCGGAGCGAAGCGCGTACGTACGCGGCTTCTCTCGCGGTGACTGACAGCACGCGGCGCGGATCAATCGCCTCTCGCGAGAAAGCGGGTTACGCGCGCGAGACCCCGGCTGGACGCAGTCTTTCCCGGTCGCGACGATTTCGTTTCGTTTTTTTTTTCTTCTTCTTTCTGATCCATCCTCGATTTTCCGATCTCGGGACGCGCCGGTCGGAATTTTATTCGGCCCGGTAAACCAACCGATCAATTGGATCACGATCCGCGTCGCAATTCGGAACTACGGTCCGAAAAGGGCCGCCGACGAACGGCACTGTCCGAGGTGTCCCGAGTTGGGAAGCTAATTACGACGGCAATCAGTCGCATGCATCGGCGGTTTATGACCGGCTAATTCCAGTTAACGACCCCCAACCCCGTTCCGCTACTGAAACGTCAAGTTTACTCATTCAAGTTTTCGCTCGCTGACATTCGGCGGAGAAGGACGCGAGAAGGAGATGAGGGCGCGAGGAAATCCGCAAATTGGAAAAACGCGACAACTCCAGATATTGTCTAAATGACCGCGATAACGTCGCCCGTCGGCGACTTCGCGATCAGGAACAAATTCGAATTGACGCGAGTGACATTCGATCGGGATCGGCCAGCCGGCTGATGAATTATAAACTAACTTTCTAATCCGGCGCGATTTAACTCCCTGCCGATCTTGGTAGCGCCACCGACGATATACTGTTATACGATATTATATTGATATACTGACGCCCATGTTTTCGTCCTGTAGGTCGTCGCTCGTTTCGCGCCATTGAGATCCCGGTGTTTCGATTAAAAGTATGCATAAATCAAAACAATCCGCTCTCGCAGGATTAATTCGGGCGGGATATTCGCGAATGTGAAAATTTCACCGAGATCCGCGAATTTTCACCTCGCGAGTTTTCTCCTGGCGATGGCGCGTGTCGACGATCGAGCCTTTCGCACATCAAGTCTCGAATCGATCTCGCGGGGAGGAAGAGAGGGAGGGAGAGAGGGATGCGGTGTGGCGATGGTGACGCGCAGAGAGGCGGGGGGGGGGCAAGAGAGGGAGAGGTAAGGGAGATCATCATCGCGTACATTCGCACGAGAGAAACGTATAACCAAGGAGGAAGGCGAGAGAAGAGGGAAGACAAACGGATGGCTCATCGGAGCCATCGGTAGGTAAACTGGATTAACCCGACGGACCGGGTTCTCCGGTCGCGCATATATACGCGCGATGCACGCTCCGAGCAAAAAGAACCGGCGACGGCGAAGGGGGTGGCGGGAGCGTGGAGGGAGCGAGGGGGAGAGAGGGGGGGGGAGAAGAGCCCGCGCGGATGGAGCTGGGTTCGCGCGAGAGGAGGGAGGCGGGAGGATGCCCGAGAAAAATGGAGTTATACCGAGCGATCAATGGCCGGTCGGAATTTTCACGACGGAACGCCAATCATCTTTATTTTTTCTTTTTTCCTCTCTCCTCTCTTCCTCTCTCTATCCCACTGTCTCTCTCTCACTCTCTCTATCTCGCTCGCTGGCAATATACAATACGTACTTTTCTCTCGCCTGAGAGTCCGAGGGCACTGATGACCCTTTTCCCTTGGCGTACATGGTCGCCGTAGTGGCCGGTCAATGCTTCTAGCGTAAACACAAGTGCGCCGCCGTTCCTTCGTGCGCCGCTGGACGGCCGAGTGGTGAAAAGAACGGGAGATCGGGGACTCGCGCGCGCGCTGCTACGCGCGTTCCCCCGTGTGTATACGTGTGAGCGGCGTCTGTCTCGCTCACCCGAGCGAACGGCGAACGGTAATCGCTCGGCGTGCTTACGTCGCCGACGTGCGACGTCGTGTCAAACGAAACGCGACCCCGAGGAAAAGGTGCACACACTTGGGCGCGCTCTTTCAGTCTACGACTGTCTCTCTTTCTCTCTCGCTGGCTCGCTGCTATATCGCCGTCTCCGTCTTCACTACACGCACACAGAAAGGAGCTCGCGGGAGGTGTGTTTCCGTTTCTCTTTCTCTCTCTTTCTCACCACCTCTCCGTCTAGCTCGCTCGCTCACTCACTCACTCGCACACCGACAAGAAGAAGGTCTTCTCCGTCCCGCTTTCGTCGCGTCACGTCACGAACACGTCGCGTCACAACTGGAGCGAGGTGCCTGCTGCTGCGCGATACTGGAGCGACACGGTGCGACGCATCACGACGACGTCGTCGTCGTCGTCGTCGTCGTCGTAATCGTCAGCGATTCAGGTGCGTCGCTGGGGGCGCCTCGTCGTCGTCGCCAGCACTGTCGCTGTCGCTGTCGCCGCCGTCGAAGTCCTCATCGTTCTTCTACTTCCTTCCCGCACACCTCTCACCGTCTTTCCGGTATCGTGCCACGGTCTCGCGTCACCGCCGCGCGCGTCCTATTGTCTTCGATCGCGCGATCGCGACGCCCGCGCTCACTTGCACGCCGCACCGACTCGCGTTATCGACGACGTCGTCGTCGCTGTCGTCCGTTCACTTCGTACGCTCGCTCGCTAGGCCCACTGTCGTCGTCGCCTCGACTCGCCTCGACTCACCGTACCGCGGTATCGATAGACGAGAACCCGGTGATGGTCGTCGTCGTCGTCGTTGTTGTTGTCGTCGCTGCCGCCGCCGGACGCGGCTCTCGTCCTCGGCGAAACTCGCTTTGTCGCGCGCGCTCAGACCGTAAGCGTCTCGCAACACAGGAACGGTGTATCACTGCGGCCCCACGATGTACATAACGCATATGAGCTCCATGCGCGCGCACACATATGCGCACATTTGTATGCGCGCACACATACACGTACACCTACCACACACCACACACACACACGCGCGCGCGCTCGCACGCACCCGCGGCACGTTACTTTGCACACGAGATATGTACGCGGCGCAAGCACACGCACACGCGCGTCCGATAGAGACGCGACAGCGCGAGAGATAAACCCCGGGACGGGAGCGCGAGCGCGAGGGACAGAGCCGGAGAGAGTGGGAGCGGACCGAAGTTACACTGTCGTGTAAACACGAGCAAGTTCAGAAGTGTGACTCGTAGACTTCGCACGCGCTGCACGACTACACGCAGATGAGTCGGCGGGGTATACCCGTCTCTCCTCCCCGCCATCCGTCCCAACGTATCATCGTTACGCTCTGTCTCGCTCGCTCGGCGCCCCCCTCCCGCGCCGCCCCCCCCCCCCTCGTTTTCCCCGCTCGCTTCTCTCGCCGTATCGATGCGCCGTCCTCGTCCCGCGCACCACGGGCCGGGAGCGCTGCGCGCGCATCGCCGTTTGTTATGCCAGTGCCGTTACGAGAGCTACTCCGCAGAAACGAGAGGGCGAACGAAGCCCCATCTTTCCTCGGTTACACGACGATTTTCTCTCGCGTCGTCGATACGAACGAATATTTTTCCGCATATGGGCCGCGTATTTAACTTGAAGGAATTGCTTAGGAAGGAAGGAAAACAACTGTCAAGAGACTGTCTCGACAGATCTTGACAGCTGTTTCCCTCCGTCGCGCGAGTGATCATCTTATTGACGCGCAATCGAGCTGATATTCTTGTTGCTATCGCATTCGGAAAGATTCATCGAAGATACGGAGAATACAACCGTGTCCGTCTACGTTACTTAGAATATTTTGAATCTAACGAAAGGTTGTCTTACTTTCTACTACGGTTAAAAAGATTAACAAGCCTGACCTCAGTTTACTTTCAAGGGTACTCTTTGCCTATTCGACACCATTCTTTCTCCTACGCCATCCCGTAGAGAAAGTTTTTTTTTTTTAACAAACAGCATCCTATATTTTCTAAGAAATAGCATTGCAAAACGAATTGTGAGAGACCACCGGTATCTGAACTGCAATTTGAAAAAACGTACGAACGATCAGTCGGACTTTCACAGAAGTCAATATCTAGGAAATATTCTATACAAAAATTATATAACGCTGAAATCGTCTAAAATTATTATAAACAAATCGACGTAAAGTTGAAATCATCAGCTGCCACGCTTGTAGAAAGTTTTTTCTAGCATTAAATAATATTCTATTGTTTGGTATACTTGTGACACACATATGTCGCTTGTATATGTATGCGACAGCGTTTATTAGCCTTATCTTTTTTGCGTCGCGGAATATAATTACAATATTTTTAACAAATTAGTAAATTACAATATTTCATTTCCCCGCCGGCCTTGCATTGTCAGTCTCGGCCGGGTTATTGACAATGGTAACGGAGATATCGGCGTGCAGGATGAAGGGTATTATCTCGCCGAGCGGAGCCGTGCCGGAGCGGATTGGCGGAGCGCGCGTTTTCCGCGCGCCGGGATACTTCCCGTGAGAGAGAATCCTCGCGAATCATCGTCGTCGTCGTCGTCAATATAAAAGCGCTACGAGCAACCGTATCTCTGCCGCTGCCGCGCGCGCGTACGCATATGGAATATTGTTGTTAAAAACGCGCTGCGCGATATTGGGATAGGTCGATACTTCGAATTTGCGATAAAGGCGCAGGCGTAAAACAAGCGAGAAATTCTAGCCCGCGCGACGGACACGCCGACACGGCACGTTGTCGAATAAAGGACGAAGCTGTCCCAAAAAGGACTCGCGGCGGAATAGGTGGCGTAATAAGAGGGAGGGTAAAAGGGGCGCAAAATTCGCGCTCTCGCGCCCGTTCGCGGTACGATACTGGCTGCAACTCCGCGTCCGATTGGACCGCGACCGATGCACACAAACACACATACGTGCCGGAGCCGTGATACACCGGTGTGTGTGCGTCTGTGTGTGTGTGCGTGCGTTGAACACTATCGGCGTGCGTACGTCGACAGTCCCTGGAAGCGGGGGAGGTGAACGCGGGGATCGGGGCGAGGGAGAAGGAGCGACAGGGGAGCGAGGTGCGGGGCCCGATTACGCCCGAACGTCGGCGGACGTATCCGACGCGAAATAGTCGACAATTGACGCGATAGAGAGTTTGGCGAGAAGGTAGGTTTGGGGGGGAGGGGGCGAGAGGAGGCACGCTGTTCTCTCGGGTGAACCGCTTCCCCTTTTTCAATTTTATCATGCGATCGACGTCGCAACACGGATGTCGCTACGCGAAATTAGACGAAATCTTCTATAATTCTGTTATGCGCTTCCCCTCGCTGTCTCTCTCTCTCTCTCTCTCTCTTTCTTCCTCGTCGCTCCGTTCGAGCGACGGAGCCGTCGGAACCGAAGATAAATCGCGCGAGACGGCGTTAGCCTGATGGTGAAAAAGAATATTAATCACTAGGTTCCGTCTCTCTCGAAACACGGAAAACAAAATGTACCGCGAAAATGTCGAACGCAAATAATTGCGGAGGGTTCTTTGTTAGCTGTCACGCGCTGCAAATGGTACATTTGACCAAAATGAGTTTCTCGATGTTTATAGACTCGTGCTACTCCGATGGACGGCCCGGGCACGATTACATGGGAGGAATTTCTCGAGAATGCAGAAAGGTTTCTCGTTGTTTCAAACAAGCTGTCGGATGGATGGGGGCTCCACGGGGACAAGGTACATCTGTATATATACCCGTCGGTCTCGAGTCACTCGCGCGAATTACACGCAGACCGAACGGATGTATAAAATACATAAATTGATTCATCGGACATTAACATTGTGATTAACATTAATATATGACACATTAATATATGACATGTTCACAATTATGCAATCTATTCGCATTAATTGTGCTGTTTATTGTAAACGTATATCAAATGTAAAACTTTGTAAAAATTCAATGAATCGAACAGTTATTTAAAATCTTATAATTCTCAAGTTGTAAGGCTTAAACGCTCAAAACGTACAGTATTATTGCGAGCTCTTCGAGGGGGGGCGGGGGGTCAAAGTTATGACCACTTAAGCGCAGGCCAGCGGTTGAGAAACACATTTGTTGCACAGCGCGCGATATTTGGCGTCATCTTCATGTACTCATCCATGTAACGATGGTATGCCCGCTATATAGGATATTCCTGGACAAGCTTATCTGGTTAGGAGGGTCAAACACTTTATACCGTGCGACCCGACGGCGAGAGAGGACGGATCGGCCGCCGACGACGGTGACGACGATCCCGAGGAGTTCCACGTGAATTTTCGGGAGGACCCGCACGAGGCGGCTCCCTCCACGAGCGAGACGCCGCTCGTCGTCGAGCATCACATCCTGTGGTCTATGAGCTACAGTGTTCCAGTTCTCTTCTTCAATGGATGGAAATCAGGTAATCCGGACGGTACAGCGAGACGGAGACGGCTTATACTTGCGGGTCGAGCAAGTTAAAAAATATATATATCCATGATCTGAGCGTTACGGGACTCGTCATAAGAAGGAAGGGTGTTAACGAAAGAATAAAATGTGACCTGCCGAAATCTATTTTCGAGAAGGGCGCGGCATGGGGCGCGCCTTTCCAAAATTTTCGAAAGTCGTAGAGAGGGAATGTAATGCACAGCTTGAAATTTAACGGCTGCGGCGCCGTGCACTCGCGCGCTATCCCTGCCCCTCGCATGCATCGTTTTATTGATTATAAACGCAAACGTGCCCGACTATTTCAATATTCGCGCAGATATGCCGACGGGGTATTAATTAATCCCGATAACGCGCATTTCGGCGGAGCGGAAATGCGTCATGTCGTTTTAGATTAATTAACACTGATCATCCTTTGCGTATATTCATCGCCGAGAGGAGGCGGCAAATTGTCGTGAGAGAAACGCGCGCGTTTTTAATTTTGTCTCTCTCTCTCTCTTTTTCTTTAGATTTCCCCGGTATTAACCCAGTAAGCGTGAATGAGGCTCAGGCGGTTCACGATTCCAAATTAAATTACACGGAATTATCGGAGGCGATTCACCCTGTCGTCGGCACGCCATTTCTGCAGCTACACCCGTGTCTATCCCAGGGGCTGCTCCGAACCATGCCAAAGAGGTGAGAGGAGCTTGCATTAACCAGCGGGAAAATTAATAGAAGAAAGCCACATCAAAAGAATCTTTACGCTCTGCTCTGTCTGAATAATTCACGTTATTATCGCGGATCTTTTATGTTGCAGCAAGAATAAACTCGTCAGCTGGCTGAGCTGCGTGGCACCCGCGGCTCTTAAACTCAAAATACATCCGGAATACTTCAAATTGACTCACTGAAGCCTGGCCGTGTCTCGAGCATTCTAAGGAAAATTCTCTATCCCGTAAACGGTTCCGTGCGAGTATACCTACTGTTATTGTTATCCATTGTTTCGTTTTATTGAAAGAAAGAGAAAGCAAGCCATATTTTACTTTCACGACCGTACAGATCCGATCGTTCAAAGATCAGTGACCGGCGACCGATGGTCATTCAAAGTCGCTCCCTATATAAAGTACCTAAGCGCATTTCGAGAGATCGTGCGGATACACACAGAGTCCGCCCGCGTCTCTCATCTCCGCTCTCGAGCGTGCATACGCGAATAATTCCGGTCAGGAATATTCGATGGTGACGACGGGACTATTCGAGTGGAATCCGGCTTCGCGGACGTCGGCAGCGGGGATGGCCGGATCTAGCATTGACCCATGGCGCGCGCGGACCGGAGTAAATTGCTCGCAATTGGGCGACGTTTCGCGTCCCCCGCGAGCGCGGGGGGAAGGGAGGAGAAGGGAAACGGAGGGCAAAAAAGGTTGGAGCGTGGAAAAGAGAGCACGCAATTAATGCGACCGCTGGCGCGCTCGCGCGCGCGCAGCAATTAATCCGCACAAGGACGCATTTGCGTGCGGCCCCCGGGAATATTCGTTCCCGACGCTCGAGCGCGCAGTTTTCGTACATGTACATCCGCGCGCAAGTATCGCGTACAGTCGGCTGCGATAATGATATATCCGGGGCGGTTAACGTTACTTTACCGCCGATTCTCGCTTCGCCGTTCGCGAACGAGCGACGATGATCGAATCATAATCGATTAACTGGCATAAAATATAATTTCGAGATATCGCCAAGGAGAAGAAGACAAAAGGAAAGAGAAGGAACGAGAGGATGATGTTACCGAGCCACCGTTAAAGCAGCCGGTTGTACGCAACGCTCCCGTCCTCGCGTCGCGCGACTCGCTCGCGCTCGCATCCGCGCATTCGCGTCGCACGCGCGCCAGCGGTTCTCAATCCTTTGAAGTCCGATCGCTGGCTCGCTCTGCACCGGCAGGGGGGATGGCGAAGGGGGAGGAGGGAGGGCGCGCGGACACTTGCCGATTGATAATCCCGTTAGCCCCGTCCTCCGCCGCCGGGCCTGCTCGCTCGGCCCGCGCGCGCGTGTGTGACGAGCGTCTGCCTCACGAAACACGTGCCGTTTTAAATTACAATAGCAAATGTACGACGTTATTCATGTGCGACCTCCGTTCGAACAGTTCTCGCGAAAGAAGAAAAAAAAATGTCGAGGTTCCTCTTTATTCCTGGCGACGCGCGGGAGGGAGAGGGAGGGCCCGAAAGCGCGTTTCGGCCGAATGGGACAACTCGATTCTGTTCGATACGCTGTCGTGGAGAGGATACAAACGAAGTAGCCTTTGTACCGTGGATCGCGCGATTCGGGGAACGCACCAACTTCCCATTTGTCAGACTTAAATGACGCTTGTTAATTTCAACGATTATAGGCATTTCCGTTATTACGGACTGAAAGATCGGATTACTGCCGTTAGAAAAAACAGTGCATCTTTCCCCTCCTCCCTTCGTGGCGTTACTAAACAGATGCGTAATCGACGACCTGCTACGCTAACTTATATGCCAATATTTGTATAATTCCTGAATAAATACAATATATATTTCAAATATATACACGCATTATCGAGAGTCTTTCCATTAATCCTGTATAACTGTGCTTTTTACAAAATTACAAGCAATATGAAGATCAATATTATTTTTGTGCAAATCGACGAAACATGGATTTACATTGAGTAATATGAGAGATAGTTTACATTGTGAAATTTCCGATTCTTGATAGTGCACCACGATAATGCTTATTGCGAAAGTAATGTTTAGAATTCTATCTTTTTTTAAGTTTAATATCGTAGATAATTCGAGCTTCCTTGCACAAGACATAAATTCATATAATTTTGATTTTTTTTCCAATAGTCTTTGACAATTTTTTTTCTATATTTTAAGTGACTTCTCTAGGGAAACTTTAAAGATATTTTTCGATTGTTCAGTTCGATATCACCAAGGCAATTTTGTAAAATTCATTAGTTACGCATACACAAGGCAGTCTCTCTCTCTCTCTCTCTCTCTCTCTCTCTCTTTCTTTCTCTTTTATCGCAGTATCGTTCCGAGATACAAATATAGCTCGAAACCGCAGAATGAGTGATCCGTCGGGGCAAGGAAGCGACCGCTGGCTCCACCTACGAAGGCACGACGAGTCGGAAGAGAGAGAGAGGCCGGTTTCCCCGTCGCCCGCGCGCTTTTCGAACTCGCGCGCGGGCTTGAATTATCCTCGCGCTATCGTCAGGTAAGCGACTAATCCGCGCGATTCCGCGGCCTGTCTTCACGCGCAAACAAGAACGGCGGAGTCGTCTCACGTCGCGTCGCATCGCGTCACGTCGCGCATGTAGTCAAGTAGTCTCGCGAATCGCGATTGCCGGATACGGCAATTCGCCTCGTGTTGTATAGATATACGCGCGATATCGCGCGAGTTACGTAGGAGACGAAGGCGAAACGAAACGGGTTTCTTTTCTCCGTAATGCGGAGGCGTAAAGGAAAGACAAAATTCTCGCGTTTCTTTCCCTCTTTTTTTCCTTTTCTCCGTCGAGCGCGCGACGCCGTGTCCTGAAAATCGATAAAAAAAAGAAAGAGGAAGGGTTCATTCAACGGGAGAGGGGTGGCGTACCTCTTCGATCGCGCGGCAAAACGCGGATGCTGCGAGCGCACCGAATTTCACACCGGCGACAGTGCCCGGTTTCTCGCCGAAGCCATACACGCTGCAGGGAGAAACGCGTGTTCCCTTTCCTGTCGAGCGTGTCTTGTCGCCTGTACCGAAGACGTTGCGCGAATTTCTTTCTCATTTTTTTTTGCTGTCGCACGTGGCGAGATTTAAACCGACGGCGCGAGCTGGCGGGGTATCGGCGCGGCTTATCCGAAATTCAGGTTGGAGGCGTTTTATCGATCCTATCTACGCGTCGCGTGGGCAGTACCTCCTGACATCCGATTCGTTGCGCACGTCAGACGGAAATATAGGCGCCCAGATAGAATCCGGGGTGACAATGAATTCGCCATGGCGACCGCCGTCAAGTCCGCGAGGTGGTGGAGGAAGGGTATAGAGCGCGAGCGCGGGATATCCTCTTCTTCCCCTCTTTCCCTTACCCTCGTGAGGGAAGCTGCGCCTCCCCCCCCCCCCGCCCACTGCGCCAGCTCTCATCCGAGAGGACCGTCCGTGTGACTGGCGAAAGTCATTCACTTCTTCTTTCGCGGGATTTTAACTTCCCGCCGGTTTTTACCGGATAACACCGGCGATAACGAGAGGCGAAGCCGAGGGCAAGCGATAATAAAGCGTGCGTCCTTCTCCCGAAAATCGGCTGCTGGGAACGCCGAAAGAGAAAGGCGCGACCTCCGGCGCGATCATTGAGAATATTCGACCGCGCGCCCGCACGCACGCGCGTGCGATTCGGCATGATTTTTTGCTTCATCCCGTCGCGTCTCGCCCGTCGATTTATCTCTCTCTCTCTCTCTCTCTTCTCCTCGTTCGCGCTTTCCCGCCTCGCCAACTCCACCCTTCTCTCGCGCGCTTTTCGAACGCGTGGCATGAACGTCCCACACGCGCGCGCGGCTCTCCTAGCCGCGCCAACACCGTGCTATAAAGAAGCAACTTAACGTCGCGCCGCCACAGTCTCGCGATCGTCGCCGCGTCGCGCGTGCAGAAACTGGGATCCTCGTTATCCAGGAGCGCGACCGATCGCGACACCGACGTACGTATTATACACACGCACGACACGACACGATACGATACGGTACGATATGATACGATACTTCCGTCCATCCGTCCGTTCATTCGTCCGTCCATCCATCCATCCATCCATCCATCCATCCATCCATCCGTTCGTTCGTTCACGCACGATAATGTGCGACCAGTTACGCGGCGCGTTACGATAATCGTTGTTGCTGTGTCGTCTTCGGCCGTGCGCGAGCGTTTTGTGACGCTGTTCGACGACGTGAGAACTTAGAAAACGCGGCTGTTGCGTTCCACAACGAGCGACGCCACGACGACGCGAGGGAAAACGAAAGTAAACCGCTCGGGGTAGGGAATTTCCTACGGCGGGGGGAAAGGGGGGAGGGAGGTGAAAATGAGAGGAGAGAGAGCTGCAAGTTCCAACCCCTTTGAAATTGTGTGCGACGTGTTTATCGCAACGACGAACAATGGTGCACGTATATCGCCGCCTTGATGACTGGCACGCAACACGGCTGTCTCGGGTGCCTCGATTTACGTGCTCCCGTGTGTACGCGAGAGCTCGTATCGATTCGCGAAAAGAATCACCCGCATGCGTCCGGTCGCGTTACAAAATCAAGTTATCATCCGCGCGCGGCGGCCTTAATTCACCTCGGGCTTTAGTTACACACAGGTGTTTCTGCAGAAACGATCAGGGGCGGCTTTTCTACCGCTCGGGAAACGGCACAGCACATGCAGCGTCTCGTTAAAATTCCATTACGCTTCAAACAGATACAGCATGTACGAGGATATCGCCGACGATATCTTCATGCATGTTGCTCGCTCGCTTCGATTTGATCCTTTACCTGATTTTTTCTTTTTTTTTTTTTACGCGATTCAATAATTAGTTTTTCCACGCTTATCACGAGGGGAAAATATAAATGACAAAAAAGTTTGACGAAGGCTGTGCGGGTCGTCGTGTACAGTTCGGTACCTCGATTAACGAATGCTTGTGCAAACAATTATGGGAGCCGAAGGTTATCGGAATTAATCGACAACCGAGGCGGCAGACTTGAGAAGCTTTAAATTTGGAACGAGGGCATCTTCGTTAAGGGACACACTTGGGACCTTCCCCGACCTTTCCCGTCCCACGCGCTCGATTGCACGCCGCGAAGTTGTAAGGCGTGATAAACGCCGAATCGGCGAACGTTGCTCGGGGCGTGAAACGGGGCTATTCCGCGCGATTAGCTCACTGGTCGATCTTTTCTGTGTACGGCAATTAAAGTTGTCAAACCACTCAACGCGCGTCTCGCAAACGTCGCGTCCCAAGCCCTCCCCTTCCGTTTTCTACGTCGCCGATGCTAATCGAATCGGATGCATGCGAATGCGCAAACTTGCTCAATAACAACGATCGCGAATAAATTACGTCGCGCCTCGGGTGTTAGCTTTACAATCTTCTAACGCGATAAGTACTGTGCTTTAAGTAATTGCAATTATTCAAATTCAAATAATAACTATATGTAATAATATTACAAATAATATTACTATCTAATTCGAGAGAAAGAGAGACAGAAAGGAGGTGAGAGATGCAATTCAGCAAGATGCTGGTAAATATAATTCTTGCTACATTTTTGATTTACTGCCTCGTCTTTATCAACAGCTGTTTATCTTTTTACCATAAATGTAACATGTTATGTAACGATTACACGCCGCGCACGTGTTGCATCAGTTGCGTTGACTAGAATTCATCGATCGACTTGTTCAAAGAGTAAGAAGGAGAGAGAGGCAGAGAGGGAGAGGGAAAAAGTGTGTGTGAAAGAGAGAGAGAGAGAGGACGAGAGGACGAAAGGGAGGAATGGGAGAAGAAAAAGCTCTTTTTAAGTTTATTTTTATTAGCTCTTTAAAGTAATATTAAGATATTAAATATGGTACGAAATTGGAGAGGAAAAAAAGAGATGTTGAGTCTGATGACATGTACTTCTCGTACATTGACAAGTGTCAAAGCTTAACGACCGACATCTGTACCGCTGGGCGCGCGTACGCCGAAAGAGTAAACAGTAACGAGATCGGATTAATGTATTCGAGCGGATTTGTTTGCGCTGTCGCGAAGAGCACTCGTTTTCCCCGACGTAAAACGTTATGTAAAAACACAACCGGCGATTATTGCTCATTAATATCGTGCGTTTGATCACGAGCCGTACTCGGCGACGTTAAAAATAAATGCTAAAACACGTCGATATAGGCGGAGTCCTGTGTAGCGGGAGGAGGTTTTAAAAGGCTTTAGGGACATCAAGATTCAGCGCATTATCAATATTAACAGCGCGTCGTTAATGTTCTGTTGCAGATAACAACAAAGGCGACTGTTTGCTCATCGATCGACGGGTGATATCGTCCTGCGAATCTCGGAGTACTCCGCACACTTCTTGCCATTACCCCCGAGTCTTTCCGAAGGCTGTCTGTCAAAGTGACACTAAAACGATCCTCGTGTCGTCGAAGAGTTAACAACGGAGAGCGAGATTCGCATCAGGAGGAAAAGAGGAAGAGGCAGAGGGAGGGGGAGAAAGAGAGAGAGGGTAGACGCGGAGAGAGGATAGCCCGAAGCGCTGGGAATCCGTTCTCGGATGAGGGAAGGCTTGTTTTCAGCGCGCGAGGGGTACGGTTGTCGAGCGTAGCCGAAACGCGGGAGAAGAATCGCCAGCGTGCGCGGTAACCGCCGGTGGATCATCACAGTCGAGTGCGGACGGACACCGCCGACAAACAATAGGGACCCTGGCCGGTGGCTTCCGATGGGGTCGTGGTAGCCGCTTACTCGCATACGCAAAGCGCGCGCGTATATTCGTAACAGAGTATATATCTCGCGATGATAGGCCAGCCGGTATAGCGGGCAGGAAGAGATCGTCGTATAGGGGGGAAATCGCCATAGCTAATCGTACCACCCAAGGTGGCACAGATTGAGAGCCCCATCAGCATACATCCTCTCCTGGCTAACGAGATACTCAGCGTCCATCCAGTTTGTGCGCGCCGTTACGCCGCTCGTCGCCGATCGACGACGTATGTGTCGTGCGTCAGCTTCCGGATCGGCCCGAATCGCGAATCTCCGCGAATCCCTGCGAACGCTCTAAATTCCACGGAGGGAATTCAGTATACCGTCGCTCTGGAATCGGGCCGGAGGAAGGGAGAGAGAGGGGAAAAAAGAGGAAACCCGTGCGCGCGCTAGCGCGCTAATCGACGTTGGAGCATCTAATCCTTCATCCCCCGTCGTCCACGCGCATGTCCTCGACCTCTTTTTCCTTCGTCCTCCATCGCGTCTCATCCCTCTCGGCTTAAATCCCGCCGCTAGCGTCACCACTTCGAACGTGCCGTGTTCACTCACGAAAAAAAAAAAAAAAAACGGCGACGTTGAGAGGGAGACCAGGGGGACAAGAGAGAGAGTGTGAGACAGAGAGGCAGAGGCAAATTCGCTCTTGGTGCCCCTCGACGATCCAGCTCCGGCGATTCTCTTCCCCATCGGGACGGCCGCCGCTTCCGGCTAACTGGAAGTGAACGCTCTATGTAAACGATTGCCGAGCGCGGTTCTCGTTGGAACGTACAGGACGCAGGAAGCGCATCATGGAAGTGGCAAGCGAGCTGTAAGTACGATCTCCCTCCTATCGCGCGAGATATCTCGCTATTTCTATTTATTTCTCGTCTCCTTAACGATTGCCTATATATGATTTGCAAATGACTCGGTTGATTAATTAACGGCGATATCCTGATCAAGCCTGCGCTTGCATGCACTCGTCGCGATACGCGAATGTCCTTCTCGAAGTAGATTTTTTTTATACTTGTTCTGATGCAACTGCTACTGCAGGTCATTTGTGTGGATTGTATATTTCATATTATTATGATGAGCTATCATCATCGGACTGCTGATAACTACATACGACACGTGTATCGAATAAACTTTGCCCTCTGCCATTTGGACCTTCTTGACCCAGTTCTCCCCGGAATTTAGTGTCTCGTAAAAAAAAGTGCCACGCAATTTTCGATAAGAAAATTTCAAGAACCTACTTTAGGAAATAGTCTTTTCATGATAATATTATTTTATTCGCACGTATTTTTCAACATTTAAAACATAAGCGCGCTTTAATTTCTCAAGTTATTGTAAATTTTGATTATTATTATTTTTCAGACTTTTATGTACTGTTTATAGCAGCTTTAATGCTTTTAATCTAAGAATTATTATCGTTTTGCGTGCATACATTTGTCGCGTGGCAAAACGTAAATCGTTCATATTGGTTTATTTAGGTTGCATGTTGACTTTTAGGCTTGATTAAAATGGATTTTAATTTCACCGATAAATTATGCATAATATGGAACAATCTCTTCCTCGTGGCGATACCGTGTATCTTTGATTTCAGCAATATTTTTTGCTCACGCGGTAATCACGTGATAAAATATGCGTGAGTTTACGACGATTCCAATCGCGTTCAAGCTAAATTTTAAATTAGTATTTTTAGTCATTTAAAATTACCGTGAATTGGTCATAACTCTTCATTTATAATTTAGTCATTAAATCGTAAATGAAGAGTTACAATCTAGTCACGATCTAGTCACGATAGAAGTTAATGATGTGCTAATCGCACCTTACATAATAATTTAGAATTCAGCTGAAACGCATAAACGTTAAGCTTACGATTGAAATCGTCGTAACTGACGCATATTTTTTTATCGCAATATAATACGATCTAAACTTCGTTTATCGCGCGGCTAAATCGTAGAAAAAATATCGCAACGATTAGAAGAAAATAAATATTACAAGAACGAGAGAGGGCGTGTATCGCGCGCGTTATCTCATATTCCATCGCCGGTTTCCCGATAAAATGCAAGCATGCAGCGTATCGTTCACGACTTCCGTCTGAAGTCTGATTGTGCAGAAGTCTGAGTTCGAAAATTAAGACGCGATATTTTACGATAATTTAATTCATCACGAATTTATCGCCACCTACAAATCGCAAGTCTCATTTCAATGGCGAGTACTCGCACACCGGTGAATGGTATACCGTCACCCCGCGTGCGTACCTATATATACATATACATATATCGCGTATGCAGTTGATCCATTATACGTCGCATCGTATATCGCATTCAGCGACAGCGAGATTCATTGGCACAGAATTCCATAATGGGCAACAGCGGGCGCTCGCCGGCTGCTCATTAAATCATTGTTAAGCCCCGTTCTTTGTGATAAGGAACAGAGGAGGGAGCAAGACGACGACGGTTACGCGCGCGCACGCAGCGCAGTGCAACGCATAAGAAATCGTCGTCAATTGTAATGAGAATGTGCGTAGATGCAGCTTCCGCGGCAGCGCAGTCTGTTGACGAACTTCTTGCCCCGAAAGGGGTGAGAGGGCCGAGGGGGAAACGCGCGTCGCGCGATTGTTTTAGACTACAATTCGCGGCAGAATTTTATTTTAATAATATAGTTTCGTACATCGCGTGCATTCTGATATACCTATATATAAGTATACGTGATTCGCATTACGCACTCGCTTCTGCGTTTTCAGCTCTCTTTTGAATTACACGGCAGAAAGGATTATATAAAAGATTCCGGATGTACGGATCAAATAGATCGTTTAAATTGCACCTTGAAGCCCGATGACGGAGGCTTCTCGATTACAGAAAAAAAAGTGTAACAAAAATTATAATTAAACGAAACATGCGAACGCGAGAGACACATCCGGCCTGGGGAGTACGCCAATGAAATGAATTATCGCGAATGCGAAACTGTGCGACGTATATAGAGGTTGCGCGCGTTCATCCTTATTGCTGATAAGAAAATCGTGCACGCCGCCTTTGAACGCTACAACTGCAAATTTATCTCGCATTTTCCCGCGATCGACCGCGATCGATAGAATTTGATTTACAGCGGGCGTGTTTATTTTCACATTTGCGTGAGCAATTCTACGTAATACGTATCGAATTACCTGCTCTTGATGAGCTTTGCATATCGCGTCGACCCGGAGATAACGAATGCCTCGGTATAAAATTTTCACAATTTCGTCGATAATTCTCAAGTCGTCATTAAATCGCGAGATTTACGAGGAAAAAAATTCTCTCTTTCCACGCGATCCCACTGTCGCTCTTCATTCGAAGCCTTGTACCTTGTAAAGATGTCAGTTACAATGTGCACGCGTAATACGTATATAAAACCGGTTACCGTAGCCCGCGTGCTAATTATTCAACTACAGAAGGATAGACGGTAAAGACAGGGGAGTCAAAAGGCTGGACGTTTTTATGGAGGTTTTTATCCGTCGGTCGTATATAACATCGGAGAAATCAGACGCTATTCTGACACGCACTTAAGTCTCTTCGCATGACGTTATATACACGGTACGCGAAATAATCATAACCGAGACGTCAAAATTCGCGGCAAATATTTGCGAAGCAACAAGCCCTATCTTTATATGCGTCTCTATCCGTCTCTTTCTCCCTTTCTGTAAATGAAATATTAAGCTTTAACGCGTCTGAGTAGTACAGAGAATCTTTTTAGGCTTACATCCAATGACGTCGGATTTTCAAAATAAACAAGTGAGAGTGAGAGAGAAAGATTTACCTGCATCGGTGTGCTGATGCATTGCATCAGTGTGCAGTGTGCTCTCTTACGTAAGCGCGTATTCAACAAGTTGTTTGGCCGAGGATAATTTTGGACCTTTTACCCGAGCCAACGTCGCGGCATTGGAGTATTTAGCACGATGTCACGTGTCACTCCGCGATGTCTCGAGTCCAATTAATGTTTACCTTTAATCGATTTATTCGTCCATTCATTGTCCCCGCTTTGTATTCGGGACGATTAAAAAACTGGAGCGTGAGAGAGACGGCGCGCAAAGAGGCCTGTATATTATTCCCGTTTCTATAACTGCGCTTAATTCTCTCTTCCACGCTGATCTCTTCTGACAAATTGCGCCAACTTATTATTCCTACTTCTAGCCACGCTTAATCCTATAGCCGCGCTAATTCATTTTAATCGGTTGCGGCTGTATTTTAACAAGCGTGCGGTCTTCACGCAAACATACAAGTGCACGCCGATCGGCGATTTTGCGCTTTCCGCGAAACACGTATGGTGCCATTTGCCGCGTTCAAGAGCCGTAAAAATTTTTATTTCCGCCGTCACATCTCGTTAAACCGAAAAGGTTACAATTGACCCGTTATTCGAGACGAGCCGGCGTTGAACACTCGACAAGGTGATACCCTTTAACTCTGGTATTCAGTGCGATTCGTTGAGCGCCGTCGATTAACTGTAACATAAAACCGCGCAAAAAAAAACATACAGTGCAAAAGTATATATAGAGAGACTCGGCCGGAAACGGACGACGCGTTTTATCATCAGCGTGTGGTCCGGCATTAATTCTCAGGGACGATATTTTCCCATCTGCCCCGCCGCACGTGTGTTCAGTCCGGATTGTTTTTCAACGGTCGCGTGAGGCCAATCGTGTCAACCCGGCATCTGCGAATGACGTTGCGCGCCCGAGTGTACATAGTTCGCGCGATCGACGGATTAACTGGCACAATTAAAGTCATCTTGTACGTCGTCGTCGCCGCGTCGTTCGTTCGTTTACCTCGAAATTCTCATTCATCGCGAGGCCACTCGTGCTCCCGTTCGCGTCCGCCGCGCGGCGCGTGATGAATATCACATTGCGAAATCTAATGGAAAAATCCCGATCCCCGTTAGCTTGTTGAGGCACAGTTGTTTGGGAGACGTCTTGACGATAAGATAAAAATACCGGGCCAGTGGGTCAGCAAGGACGCCACGAAGTAGGCCATCTTCCCCCTTCCCCCCCCTTCCCCCCCCTTCCCCCCGTGACATATTACCGTATCGGCGCGGATTTGCGCCGGAACTTCGGTACGAGGGACGGAAATAATGGAAACACATCCGCGAAACGATCCGTGACGAACGCCCACGCGTTGCGTGCGCGGCTGTCCGTGGTCTCCTCCGTCGTTACCGTGAGCCTGGAAGCTTTCGTAAGCTTGGAAATTTGTCGCACCGCACCGCGCCCTCTCCTTCGCGTGCAGTTATTAACTTTTAAACCACCACGCCCAAAAAACTCACACTAATCACAATGTCGGTCTAACAGACCGCTTTACTTATACTTCCGCTAATTTTATAAGTTTAATTATAATAAAAATGTATGTTTTCTTAATATTTGTTGATGGGAAAAAGGAAAACTATAATATGTTTTAATTATGCCTCAATAATGTGAGGGTTAACAAAAAAATCTTATGTACAATAAAAATAAAATATATTTAAATGGTGAAAAATAAGAAAATTATTGACAAGTAACGTTTCAATAGCGGTCTGTGAGGCCGATATAGTGGTTTAAAGGTTAACGCGGGCCACGCACGAGAGACCGGTGCAGTATTCGATTGGGCGCGAGCTGCCGTCACGTTTACCGCGCGGTTTATAACACTCGCGAGTGCCTGCACCCGGAAGCTCTTCGAGGTGGAAGAACTTGGCAGAGATCGCGCCAAGTGTGCAACATTGGTCCACGCCGTGCAGGCACCGAACATTGCTCTTGTTAAATTACGCGGTAATCCGACACTTCTGTTTTCGACTCGTCCGACAAAATGAGCGGGATTTATCGGCGACGTTATATTAACACCGATGACGTCACCGGCAATCATCAGCATATATTAGGACGCAACGGGGCGTCCTTCGTCGCGACAAGCGTTAGATGCGCGACCAGCCCGCGTCCTTGATCGATGACGCAACCGCGGATAAAAAAATTATGCTCGAGCGAGTGTATCTCTCTCCGACCGGTTCTCCGAGCGCGGCACGTGCGATCGAGATACTCGTCGTCGAGTCGGGTCGGTGACATCTTACAATGACAGTTTTTGCGTAAGCCCAAAGATAAAGACGACTGACAGATTGTGTGTACGTATTCATTCTAATGACTCTCCTTTTGGCCCACGCAAACGGACTCGGTTCATCACCTTTGCCTTTTACGTCCCTTTACGCCGTCGCACGCATAATCACGCGGAACAAATTTCGCGTTGAAATCGCATCGCTCGACTTGTAAAAACTGCTACAGACTTGAGCCGACAACAAAAAGTCGTGCGATTGCATACGCGAGACGTATTTATTTATGCCGCATGGAAATACCGATGAATACGGCAAAGCGTCACGAAGCGTGATCATCTATAAATAAGCGGAGATTTCGCGTTCCAGTTGATTTCATTTTCCAAAAATATATTATATAAGATATTAAGATCTATAATTGAAGTTAATAATTTAAAGTGTTTGTTTTTAATTACAAAAATAATAATAATGCAAAATCGACCTATGCACTTAAAGCGACAAGTTAATATGTTTTCCATGTATTTGCAAAGCTACACCTGCACTGTATTGTCGAATTAAGACAATAAGCGGCGAGAGCTAAAGCACCATTCGCCTGATCCGCTTAATTTCGCAACAGCTCCGCGTATCAGCAAACGCGTATTAGCTTAATAGTGAAAAATACATTCTTAATTGGCACAGATATGTAGCGACATTGTCCAATGGGAGATCGACAGATCGTTATCTTGCGACATTAAAAGATGTTCCTATGATGACAATTTCGCAGTGTAATTCCTCGTATGCCGCCAGCTGCATATACAAATATAATCGCGCGTGGGTTTGCTATCGATACTTCCGCGTATTGTTACGTACCGCATCGCGATAGAGGCGATTCGCCTTGACAGCGCGGACGGTCGTCCCGCTACTCCCGCTGAGCCGTCGTCAGACCGAGTAATCGATCACCAGTCTTATTTCCCGATTTTGAAAAAGTCAGAGGCATTTCTACGCTTTTTTTCCCCCTACGTGACGCGCGCGCGCTTCTTTGCGTTAGCTCGTAGATTTATTTCCTGCGGTGGAACGCGCTGTGCTGAGATTGCGTTATGTGCGCTTCAGAGAATTGCAGGAGATTGGAACCTTGTCAGCTTGAAATAGTCGATGGTTTAAAACAGTTCCCGGTTAACTGCAGAAGAGACCAGTAATGCAACCGAAAGGTGCCAATTTCAATAAATCTGGGTCTAAAAAGAATTGTTTGTGACAACGTTATCGTGTGCGAAGTGCCGCTGCCAACAATCGGGAACCGTGCAAATCGCGCGCGTTAGATACACATACTATAATGAAGTGCTAATTATTGAAGTAAACCGTACGATTGTTCTGGGAATTGGAAGAAGCGCGGTAACGAGAACATTTTTCGATGTAATTCGCGTTATTTAGCGATGCTATGAGCTATTAATTTTTCAGAATAAATTCTAATAATTATTTTAGAAAATCATTTTATAAAATTATTTTATATATTTCCTGGTGCGACTATTATGAATGCTGATGGAATGGGGTAAGCACAATCTATTTATGATTTCGAGCAAGACGTAAGAATAAAAATTAGAAACATTTATCATACGATTCACGTAATCATGACGAGTGAATAAATTTCGTAAGAGCTGGATTCGCAATTTTTAGAGTCTATATATATATATATATATATATATATATATATATATATTATTTATTACTTCTTTTGCTTCAAATTTTACAACATTGAGATAAAATACGTTAACAATTCAGAAATAAAAATGTTATATTTTCAAAGTTAACGTTTCAGACTGACATTAATTGGAATTAACTTTGAATATTTCGTAAGAAGTTATAAATTTCTGGGAGATTATTATACGATTTTGCTGATGTATTTTGGAAGCAATACAGTCTACGTAACAGATGAAAAAATGTCTAACGTATTTATAGGTATACATAGTTATATCACCTGTCGACATACATAAGAATAAACATACATTACGAGTTTTGTTATTGTCTTATCTTTCAACGGTTATGAAAAGTCACGTCCATCACGGAAGATATTAAGTTTCCCAGCTTCTGCCATTCGTACGTTACAGTAGTCGTCTCGAACTCGAAGCGTTTACATGTCGTCTGCGCAGTGTCTCTTAAATTAAATTAAATGTACGCGTATATATTATATATAATAAACAATCTTATCTTTTGCCGAGACACACGCGATCTTACCGTATTTTATCCTCGAAACTCAGAAATAGTACACGTAACAGAAATAATTTGTCCGTATAAGTTGTTCTTAAAAAAATGCTAAAGCTCATATCTCCCAAGATTAACGCGTCAGTGAGTTTCTCGAACGTCAAAAGTTTACGTCATCCTTATAGCAAAACGTTTCTAGTGAAAAGGGGGATTGAAAGGAGAGAGTCTTGCGAAGGAAGAGCGAGAGAAAAATGTTATCAAAGAACGTTATCGATGTGTTCCAGGTCGCCGCTGTCGGGGGCGGAGAATCAGGGCAAGATCAAGGAGAGGAGCTCGTACTACCCTCAAGAGCCCAGCAAGAGGCCGCGGACCGCCGGGCAGAAGATGCGATCGTGTCTGAGCCACAACGCGCTGACCATACTGACGGTCTGCGGCGTGGTGGGCGGCGTGGTACTCGGCATCATCCTGCGCAACACACGCGAGAAATGGACGCCCCGCGAGATCATGTACATCAATTATCTCGGCGACCTGTTCCTGCGGATGCTCAAGAGCTTGATCCTGCCGTTGATCATCTCGAGTCTGATATCGGCCATCGGCTCGCTCGATCTGTCGCTCAGCGGCAGAATCGGCGCGCGCGCGATCGGCTACTACATGGTCACGACCATCTGCGCGGTTATCCTAGGTCAGTGCGAAAGCCTAATTTAGCCTCTATACGATCGCGCGGTACAATTATTTATTAAAGCCGCGTCGAGAATTATCTTGCATTACGGGATAAGAGCGGCGCGGCGCGCGTGATAAGCTCAGAAGAAACCTGCGGACCAAAAGTGTCTAGGCGCGTAATTAATACGAATGGATAAGATGCACGATTGTGCGCGTATCTTCAACGCAACAGCTGGATGCATTTAGCGTTTTAAATAACGTATTACGAAGGTTAAACGATTGCTCGGCATCAAACGGCGCGATCACAGAATCGCACATGGCATCTCGGACGTCGCGACAGAGCGCGCGGGAGCTATAAACGATTACGTTTCTCAGAAACGGTGAACGCGACAAGCGGCAGACACAACCCCGCATTTACATATCTGGTTGCAGAAGGGAATGCGCCTGATAGCCCTGAATTCTCGTGACTCATCTCGGTTAATTAACGCCGAGCACGGCCCCGAGCCGGCAAGAATCGGGCGCGAACGACCCGCGTCAGACAACACAAATTAGCGGCGAATCACTCGGTGGCGTTATCGCGAGGGGAGAGTTCGCGTCGCTTTACAATATTTTTGCAACAACGGACAAATATGACGTTTTATATTGTGCCGATACGGAGATTACGCCGGTTATAACTCGACACTCTGCTTACGTATCGCAATCACGCTCGACCTTTCCTCTACCGTCTACTTCTTTTTTTTCTTTGTGGCATTATCGCGCCAGCTGAATAATTGCTATTTCTCGTCGTTGTGTCATCGTTACTTATCTCGCCGGTTTTTTTTATTGCGACCGCTAACCTTTTTTGCCGCTAGTTTGCTCCCGCGATTGATCACAAGCGAATGAAAAAAAAAAAGATGCAAAATGTCTAACTGCATGCTGATAGCGCGTAAACTCTAAATCTTGTAATTAGGTATAATTCTGGTCGTCTCGATTCAACCTGGTGTCGGTAGTTCCGCCGCGGAGACCAAAAGGCCGGCGCAAAATGTTTCCACAGTCGACACGTTGATGGACCTAGTTAGAAACATGTTTCCGCCAAATCTCGTGCAGGCCTGTGTCGCTCAACATCGAACCGAGCCTAAGTTACCTGAGAATTCCAGTAGTAAGCATTTTTTTTCACCGGTTAAATAAGCGTTAATTGGCATTTTCGCTCAAAAATTTCACGTTTAAATTGATGTTTGTTAGTTCCTATGGAGGAATGGGAACTCGAGGAGAAGATAGTCTCGGGCTCCAATATCCTCGGTCTCGTCGTATTCGCGACGGTGATGGGCATCACTCTCGGTAAAATGGGGCCGCAGGCGAAGCCACTGCTGAGCTTCTTCGAATCGCTGTCCGGCGCTATGATGCAGATCACCAGCTGGGTCATATGGTAAGACTCGCAAATATAAATCGTTATAAAGTATCAATCGTTTCTCGAAACGCATTAATTTTCCCCAAAGAAAATTCGCGTAACCGTCGACGATCGCGCAATTTTGTGCACGATAATCCTATCGTACGAGATATATAAATTCATCTCGACTCGCGTCGTTTCTTCTTCATCGCGTTATATTCTTCGAATTAAGGAACTCGGGTACATTTTCGTGTGTTGCAGGTTGTCGCCGATCGGCGTGCTCTCTCTAGTCGCCTCGAAAATTACGGAGATGAAGTCGCTCGACGAGATAGTCGGCCAGCTCGGAATGTACTTCCTGACCGTGTTGGTCGCCCTGATGATACACGGCTTCCTGGTGCTGCCCGGGATGTACTTCCTCCTCACGAAGAAGAACCCTTATTCGTACATCTCAAATATGGCGGAAGCGCTCGTCACTGCCTTCGGCACGTCCTCGAGCTCGGCGACGCTGCCGCTCGCCATCAGCTGTCTCGAAGAGAAAAACGGCATCGATCCGCGTGTCACCAGATTTGTCATGCCGATAGGTGCTACCGTAAACATGGACGGTACCGCCTTGTACGAAGCTGTAGCTGCCATTTTCATCTCGCAAGTGCGTAAGGTCCCTCTTTCCTTCGGACAGCTGGTAGCGGTAAGGTGAGCTTTCCTTTTCCATTTAAGTCTCTCCATTCGTCTCGCGAAGAAAGCTTTATTTCTGTTTAATCTATTTAATTTATTTATTCTATTTAATCTTGTTGCAGTATCACGGCGACCGCTGCCAGTATCGGCGCGGCTGGAATTCCGCAGGCCGGCCTAGTGACCATGGTGATGGTATTGGACACAGTACGACTTCCGGCCAACGACGTCTTCTTAATTATCGCGGTCGACTGGTTACTGTAAGTGTGCTCCCCCCCCCCCTCCCTTCCGTTACAATTTTAAGGAGCATCCTTTAATATGCACCTCGCACATCATTCGCAGAGATCGCTGCAGGACGACCATTAACGTCATCGGCGACTCGCTAGGGGCAGGAATCGTTCAGCATCTCAGCAGGAACGAGCTCACGGCGTTGCCGCACGCCACGCAGCAGACGCAAAACGGAGCCGACTGTCACGCGACCACGTCGATATGAGCTGAGGGGGTGTTCGTTAATCGTTGAAATCCGCGTCTCCGACGACCGGTGATTACGAAATCTTCGAGAGCTTCGCGATCGGAGGATCGACCATCCACGGCATGGCAAAGCATATCGGCAAAACTTATAATCGCGCGCGGCTTATCGTTGAAATGTTGCCATAACATACTGCGAAGAACTTGCGAGAGTTCCGAGAATTTAAGAATATATGCGAGAGAATATTAACTAAAATCAATGATTAGAGTTAAGAGAGTTACGAATAAATTTATGGACGACAACATGATATTACTTGTTACAGCCGTGTCATGTCTGAGATTTCTAATTTCCGACTTCTCTTTTTTTATAAGTTATAGAATTTCGAGGACTATATATATAAATATATACAGCGCCCCGTTGACGGGTATATCTATATACATTTTCAATCGTACAATACGGTCGACGGATCGCGAGACGCGATCCCTTGACAAAGTGTGTTCTTGCATACTCAGTAAGTGTTCCGTTTTTACCTTAGCCAAATAATAATCGATTTAGTTATTAATTACCCCTAATACGCGAACCAAACTATGAACGAAGGGAGCAATCGACACACTGTACCACCGTATCGTATAATGCCATAATCTGCGATAAACGCACGCGGAATGTGCCCGCGGGCGTGCGCGAATCTCTCAGTTCAGTTGCCTGTATATGCAAGTACTATAAGGAAAGAAAAGAAAAGAAAAACAAGGATTACTTTGGTTGTCGTTTAATTGACATTCATTCCGCGATACAAAATGAAAGTTTAACGTAACGATAGGCCGGTTAAAAAATTATTAACGCGCAGCTCGCGGTGCGAGCGACAAGCGTTTTTTTCAGATTATTTTGGAAAATCTAAGATAAGCTTGTGAAACTAAATACTTCTTAACTTTAGTCATCGTAGGTCCCCTTACTAAGCGAATCTGCTTGTAAAATGTATAAGTATATAGTATATACATGTATACATATTTGTCTTCCATTTTTGCGTTTGACGAGAAAATTATTACGCTTATATGATTTATCGCGACGTGTGAAACTAAAAAGCACGTTTAATCATTTCGTTCGAGCCGCATAATTCGTATATAAGTCCGATCTTTCTCCGCGAGTTATCTACGTTTCTTCAGAAGATTGCATTTAAGTTTGCGGAAACTCTCGGTATTTCGATCGATCATAAAACAATCTCCGTGATCTGAGAAATCGACTTTACCATTGTCCGACAAGGCAAGGAGTGTCTCGAAGTTCTTATTGTTACTTCTTTTTTTCTATATGATGACAATAGAAGAGCGAGAGATTACGTGTGTGATTCTCGCTCGCGCGCGTATTTTTCCGCGGCGATGCGCATTAGAAAGTATCCCAGATAACACAAAAGTCTAAAATCGACGCATAAGAAGTCTTTTTTTTTTTAAGTCTTTTTGACAGCTTTTAGATAGTTCTCGCAGAAGTGTCTAAAAAACATTTAAAAGATAATCTAATGCGTCAATTTTAAACTTAACATTGTCTGGAACGTATGTCGTCGTCGCGCAGTTTGTGCCATAAAATTATTGCCATCGTGTCTCGAGCGTAGCTTTTACACCTACTTGATATCCAGTGAATAAAAGCAGACTTAATAAGTTCGATGCCATTAGCCAGTCAACCGCGGGACTTAACCCTTAAGTATGAAGGCAACGTCGATCATTTC
>NW_012026812.1:2812574-2850744 GCF_000956235.1 Wasmannia auropunctata
TCCCTCACATCGACCAAATCAATTGAGAAAACGGATATGCAATTTTCCGCATTTTACGTTTCCTTCACGCGAGCGGGACAAATTCGGTAAGATCGGTAACGCGAGAACGTAAAGTTTCGAAAAATGTGCGTTCAATCAATTGTACGTTGAGCATATTATGTCAAATGACGAAGCAAAATCCGTACTTAAGGGTTGAAATACTTTTACTTTTTTTTTACAATCTTTGTCTTTCGGCATAACAAAAAAAATGACCACTGCTAAATCGTTGTATTTTCGCGTGAACATGTAAAAGAATTATGTGGAGAGAAAATAACAAAATGATTAATAAACGAATCGCCTGATTTTATTTACGTAAGTCCTTCGTTTGACGGGTCCTTTTTGTCACTTCTTGTGCAGAAGCGTAAGTGTGGCACGCAGAATGCTGTGATTAATGCTTCGGTCAACGTATTGTAACATTCGCATGTTAATCGCGCCCTTTAACATAGGCCCAGATATAAGATAGAATCAAATAATATCATAATGAAGTCAATTCTTAGTATTTATTTGTGACTTATAAGACAATTTTCATTATGATTTCTGTGTTTTATTTTGAACTCCGTTATAAGAGATTTATGCACGTCTCAACTCTCAAGTAAATTTATACATCTCACGTACGTGATCTTGCAAAGAATAAAGGGCGATAATATCGCGCGATGATAAGGTACAAGCCCGATAACGTGGTGATTTTAAGATCCCACTGAAAATAATTTACGACATATTTCTGCGTATAAAAATCACGTAAAAAATTACACGCGCTCAAAAGAGTACTGTTTAGGTACAGGAAGAGTAATACGGCGGTGAAAAAAATATAATCAACGCGGAGTGCATAAACGTCTTGTAATTCAGTCTCACGTAATCGAGCCGAAACACGGAACTCTTTAAAAAAAAAACCATAGATCCATAGGTATTCAGGACGCTCGCGAGACTCGGTGACACCTCGATAAAAATACATGCGCGACTATTAAAATTAACGCCACGTCAAACGCATTTTTCGACGCGACCGATACACTTTGGTTAACCTAACCAATTTTTTTAAACTCATTTCCAAACTTCTCATTGAATCGCTGTTACATCGTATTTTAACAGCGGGACGATTAGTGTCGCGATAAAATATACGGTGGCATCAAATAATACTTTTGGAAGCCGGCTACGAGGCCACGCAACGTGCCGGTGCGTTCGTGTTTACAGTCAGCTGTGGTCAGCTGATAGCTCGGAGAAATCGAGGTTAGAATAGTCGGAATGAATCGTCGCCCACTACTGTTGGCACACCTGGGAAAGCGCTCGGTGCGCCGCGAGTGCGAGTGCCCTTGCACGCATGTACGCGAAGCAAACTTCAAATCATTCGTAGCCCATCCACTTTCGCGAGGATGATTCATTACAACAAGTATTCGTCCGTGACGATAATCGTTCGAGCGCGATCGGAAACGGTATCAGAGATACCGAATCACCGCGACACAGGCGAACAAATGAGTAGAATACGAAAGCATTGACTCACCGTACGCTGCCCATGTCTCGTCGCTGCCGGCAGCTCCGTCCAAGGCCCAGGCCTCGCTCGATTCAAGATCCCCGCATATCCGCGACTCGTACTAATCCACAGGGTGGTCCACACCGCGTTCACACTTCACACGCGACACTACTTTCGGCACACTCCCGACGCTCGATCGCGTTCGGAGACTCGTAGGGGAACGGCGCACGAACGAGACGGACGCGACGCGGCTTCGCGCCATTCCCCTCCGACGACCAGACTGGACTGCCGAAGAGCGGCGCGCGGAGCGCGGCGGTGAGCAAGATGGCGGCCGCGCAGGCGCGCAACGCGCGAATGCGAACGACGGTTGGCGAGACGCGATCGCGATTGAATGTCGCGTTGAAATTACGTTTGATCGCTGCCACACGCTTCGATTTACCTGCCGCAACATTGGCACAATCGTTTTTTAATAATCTAGGCTCTCGTTCGCACGTGGTGGGCGATTTGGGTGAAAGCCGCGAAAGACGCGGAGCGGCTACACATCTACTCGCGTCCGGATCCAAGCGACGCGAAGTTGTGGGACGCGGACCGACTTTTCAATTATACTTGAATATCATTGATCGCGATTGCCATCGATCGTTGTCGCATACCTTGATTGACGGCATCGGGATACTCATGTACGAGCGTTACTTGATCCGCAATCTCGGGCCACGAATATCTCGGGACGCGTGCAGGCAGCGTTCAAATGGCCGTATTCAATGCGATATTTTAATTCGCCAACCTTCGCTTGAACGCACGCCTGTAACCGCCATGTTTTTTCACGCCGCGTCTCTCGGCTCGGCGTCCGTGACGTCAGTCAATCGGCGGGGACGAAGGTGCGTAGTCGCGCCGCACTCATTCGCGCATATCTTTCCCGAGATATTCGTGGCCCGAGATTGCCGATCAAGAACGCTCGTACATGAGTATCGCGATGCCGTCAATCAAGGTATGCGACAACGATCGATGGCAATCGCGATCAATGATATTCAAGTACAATTAAAAAGTCGAGGTCGGCGTCCCACAACTTCGCGTCGCTTGGATCGCCGCACGCGAGTAGGTGCGTAGCCGCTCCGCGTCTTTCGCGGCTTTCACCCATCGAAATCGACCACCGCGTGCGAATGGGAGCCTAGATTATTAAAAAACGATCGTGCCAATGTTGCGGCAGGCAAATCGAGGCGTGCGGCAGCGATCAAACGTAATTTCAACGCGACATTCAATCGCGATCGCGTCTCGCCAATCGTCGTTCGCATTCGCGCGTCGCGCGCCTGCGCGGCCGCCATTTTGCTCACCGCCGCGCACCGCGGCCGGCACTACGGCAGTCCACTGTCCAGTCTGGTCGTCGGAGGGGAATGGCGCGAAGCCGCGTCGCGTCCGTCTCGTTCGTGCGTCGTTCCCCTAGCCTCCGAACGCGATCGGGAACGTGCCGAAAGTAGTGTCGCGTGTGAAGTGTGAACGAGGAGTGGACCACCCTGTGGATTAGTACGAGTCGCGGATATGCGGGGATCTTGGATCGAGCGAGGCCTTGGACGGAGCTGGCGGCGGCGGCGAGACATGGGCAGCGTACGGTGAGTCAATTCTTTCGTATTCTACTCATTTGTTCGCCTGTGTCGCGGTGATTCGGTATCTCTGCGCTTCGCTCCGCGATCCCGCTCAGACGAATTATCGTCACGGACGAATTCACTCATCCTGACGAGTCATATCCGCGCGAAAATGGTTAGGCCGCGAACGATTTGAAGTTTGCTTCGCGTACATGCGCAAGGGTTGGCACTCGCGGCGTTCCCAGGCGTGCCAACGATGTCGAGCGACGAGTGCGACGATCCTTTTCCGTACTATAACCTCAATTTCTCCGAGCTCTGACTGTAATGTCTGTAAACACGAACGTACCGGCACGGCATTGCGTGGCATCTTAGCGTGTCGGCTTCCAAAAGTAACGTTTAACACTCTAGCCACAGTATATTTTACAGTACATTTTATCGCGACATTAATCGACCGCGCTGTTAAAGTACGACATAACAGCGATTTAACGAGAAATTTGAGAATGAGGTTAGAAAAGTTGGTTAGGTTAACCAAAGTGTGTCGGTCACGTCGAGGATGCGTTTGACGTGGCGTTAATTTTAATAGTCGCGCGTTTTTATCGAGGTGTCTCACCGAGTTTCACGAGCGATCTGGGTCTACGTTTTTTTTAAACGACCATGAGTGTCGCGTCTCGGCTCAGTAACGTGAGAATGAACTACAAGATGTTCATGCCCTTCACGTTGATTATATTTTTCACGAGCACCGTAATGCTCTTCGTGTATCTGAATCGTATCCAACCGGATTATTTCATCGATGAGGCTTTCCACATACCTCAGACATTACGATACTGCGCGTGGAATTTTACGCAGGTAAATATATTACGGAAAGAATTTGTATTTGTACATTCTTGAGCACGTAATTTTTTACATGATTTTTATACGCAGAAATAAAGTCGTGAATTATTTTCAGTGGGATCCTAAAATCACCACGTTGCCGGGCTTGTACCTTATTACCACCACGATATTATCGCCCTTTAATCTTTGCGAGGTCACGTACGTGAGGTGTATAAATTTACTTGGGACGTGCATAAATCTCTATCTTCTTTACAATGTTATAAAGGTGAATTGTAAGTCGAACGATAGGGATCGATGGAGCAGTTGGTTGATACTCGCGTTGGCGTACAATCTCACGCTCTTCCCGCCCTTGTACTTTTGGAGCTTCTTTTATTACACGGACGTTGTGTCCACTAACGTGGTGCTCTTAATGATGTATCTGCACCAGCGTAAGCACACGACGATGACGGCCCTTGCAGGTAATTATTCCACAGCTGTATAAGTCACGCGAGGTAGAAACGATACTTGATATGAGAGTGATACAAGTATAAAAATAATGAATCACACATACAGGTTTACTAGCCGTGCTTGTTCGTCAGACGAACATCATTTGGCTGGGTTTCTTTACCATAGAGCGCGCATTAGATATATTTGGCCGCAGGATGGAGCAGCCCGTCCCGCCTGGAGTGTTCAGTACTCCGTTACACTTTCGTGTAAGTAACATGATACGAATTACAAGCTGCAAAGAGCGAGAGAGATACGTTAGGAAAAAACAATTTAGCAGAATTGTAATTTTGAATCACATTTTAGTTAATTTGGAGGCAGATAGTGTACGAATTTCGCATAGGTCCTCAGGCCTTCCTCAAGTTCGTCGCGCAGGTGTGCGCTAGTCTACTTCCCTATCTAACGGTATGCCTCATGTTCGTCGCTTTTGTCACGTGGAACGGCGGCATAGTGATAGGCGATCGTACCGCCCACGTCGCGACGGTTCACCTCTGTCAGATACTCTACTTCTCCGCCTTCGTCTCCCTGTTCTCGTGGCCGTACGTGGTGCCGCACTGGCGAACGTGCTCGCAATTCCTACGTCGGCACTGGATCCTCGCGGGTTGCGCGATCGCGCTAACGGCCGCGACGATACGCTTCAACACGCTCGTTCATCCGTACGTTTTGGCCGACAATCGGCACTACTGGTTCTACGTGTGGAATCGATTCATGGGCCGACACGCGGCATTCAGATACTTACTGATACCGATTTACGGCGCGAGCCTGTTCGCCATGTCGCGAAACATCGCTCATCTGCGATTTCTCACGCAGATTAATTACGTTATTTGCGTGAGCGCGATGCTGGTGCCGCAGTTGCTCGTAGAACCGCGTTACTTCATCCTGCCGTACGTGTTTTACCGTTTGAATATGAAAAGGCCGGGGAGGTGGCAGATCTGTTGCGAATTGCTCACGATCCTCGCGATCAATTGCCTGCAATTTTTTATTTTCGCCAGCAAAGTGTTCTACTGGGAGGATCAGCCGTATGCCCAGCGAATTTCGTGGTGACACTTACCACGTAAGAATATACGAAATAAAAAATATATTTGACTTCCATGTAAAGTGTTCGATGCCTTCCTCCGCGTTTCTTTTCCTACGCGCGATAATGTCGATTTAGGAAGACCGGATTTAAAAAGGGAGGGTAATTGGAAGAAAAAGATAAATAATGTTACTTGGAACAATAGTTTATTGTTCATAACTGAAACTTGTGGCAAAACTGCTAGATGATTTTGTACAGCAACAGCTTGTCAATTTGTAATTTCACGGCACGTATATTATCGTCAGCGCACAATATATTAAACGTATTCGATCGACGACCGAGAACTTTTTATTCCTATTTTTTTTTATTACGCCCCTTCGTATCGTTATTTTGCCATGTTATAATTTTTCTTATCGAATATAAATGTTGCGCGTAACGGTATAGTAAAAGGTACCGAGATGCAATCTGCGAATCTTCTTCACTTATTCTAAACTTCTTTTTTTATTTATACAATAAAGAACTGTGTCTTGAGAAAATCAGGCCTGACACAAAAATGTCGTTAAAAATAAAAATAGAAAAAGTATTATGTTCGTACAATTTTGAGTTTGTACTTCGAATTCGCAAATATACTACTATTAAAAAAAGTACAAATTAAATAATTCGTATAACGAGTAGAAAATAGCGAAGGAAATATGTGTGCACTGTAATTCTCACATTCCATGAAAAACTGCTCCCATTCTCTCCGGACTTCTTTTCGGACCTGGGTGTGATATGAATATACACGTAACAAAAGATATTAATTATCTCGTTTAGAAACAAAGATTTGTATGTACAACTTCCGGCTTGCGCATATACACTCAGCCTCTGGATTGCCGGAAATTTGAGCATTACTCGCGACGGAGGAGCGTCTTTTCGTCCACCTCCTGGGTCGCGTAGAAGCGATACTATAAAACAAATATCGTATATCACAAACGGTCTCGAATCAACGCGCTAAGTACTCTCTAGGATTTCTCAAAATTAAAACTAAGACGCCTTACTTCCTACATGCTTTTTAATAAAACAAGGATAAAATCGTTCACCTATCTATTTCTCTTCCTCTTTCTCTCTCTTTCTCTCGCTCGCTCTTTCGCTTCCTTTCTCTCTTTCTCTCTCTCTCTCTTTCTACAATCTAACTGCGCGAGAATCGCACATATTGCTTGTCGTAAGTTTATTGCGGACCGTATCCATATAAATAAATCTGAAACGCAAATAACGTATCTTCTGTACACAAATCTCCGCACATTCCGGCAGGATATGTGAAATGGGAAAAATCTAAATGCCATCTCTCGCTTCTTCGACATTTGATCAATTTCTAAATAGTGCAATTATTCTATAGATACTTTACGTATATACGCTATAATTTCTTGAGTTTTGGTGTCATAACGGTAATATACATATACATATACACACAAATATATATACATTTATATGTATGCATGTATATGTATATTTTATAGGACATAATAGCGTTAAAATTATTATCATCCACACGCTGGAATTACGTCTATCGCTAATAAAGCGATCACACGCTAGATAAAAGTAGATGAAGTAGAGCACCTTCGGAAATCAATGTGTCGCAAGAACTCATTGGGAATCCTTAGGAAAATATTTTAAATCACCCTGCTCTAACTAATGACACGAAATACCTTCCGATATCAATTTTAAAGACGTATACAATCGAGAGTGCTCCTAAATATATGTATAACATTGGAAGAATACGAAATATTTGACAAGAGACTCTTGTTCATTTTCCGCAGTCTTCCGAGCGTTCGTACAGCAGAACTTCTAATGTCCGAACTAACTAAGCTTACTGATAATCAAGTCTGATCCACGATTAATTGATACTTTATATAACTAATGTATAATGATTTTTCGAAATATATGTCGCCTAAAATTGAAAATAACTACGTTATTTTCCGATTTAAATAAATCACAGTAATATAATCACGAAATATTTGTGTAAGTAAGATTATAGGAAATTAGATAAAGTTGTATATTTGATCCAATGCATTGGTCGAACTTTTATAGCGATATGTTACAGTAATGGAAACGTTCGGAATTATCAAGGTTCCGCTGTACAATCGTGATATAATACTTCGATACACTATTTTGACGACGTCGTCGGCAAGCAATTGAAAACAGATTCTTTGGATTTCGCACTCAGTGCACACCATTTTTTATTTCCTAGCTCTTTTTATATAATATAATACTACTTAAAAACTCGCGTGAACTGTACTGGTGTAGGAGGAATCAAACGTAGCTTTTAAATATTACGCCCTTCTAGGAAGTACATATTTTCTACGCACACGCACGCAAGTACATTGGTAACGGAAACGCTCTATATTTGATTATAATTCGCTATTTTGCTTATGATCTCGTGATCGGCATTTACGATGAAACGATGAAATGGATTATATTATTAAAGAAAATGAAAAAGAGCAGCGACGAGCGCGACTTGGGAATCAAAAGTATCTCTATTCAGTCAAATAGGGAGAGGATGCTTGTTTCGGCGAAATACTATTTGGACGATATAGACATTCCACCACGGAAAGAACGATTTTAGAAGGTAGAAAAATTTTGCTGAATATAGATTTGAAAATAATATTTTGGAAACTCAAAAAATGATGAGCATTTCTATAAAGACGTTTTGATATTCTAGAAACCAGTTTGAATTTTCAACAAAATTATTTTAATGGTCCAGCAAAATTATTTTCAGATTTGTAGCAAAATTTTTAATGTCTTTCTGCAAAATCGTTCTTTCCGTGGATTGATATTCAGTCGTAAAATCAATTTTTCAGATTCCCTTAAAAATCTGAAAAATTTATTCGGACTAAGTTGCGATAATTACGCGCTGCATATTCGGCATTTGTTAAATGCTGATTTATGCTGATTTATGCTGAAGGCCAAATAAGTATAAGTCAGAGATATCACGTGCATTTGTCAATTTGATATTTTTTTCGCGGATTCGGAAATATCCATCGAAGAAAATGTGTCTAATATTTTTACCGGATAAATTCTCGCGTAAATAATAATTTTCTCTAACGCAATTTTCGACAAAGCTTAAGACTAAGCCTTGAAACTTTTAAAACATTTATCTTCCCTCTCGAAATCTCTTTCGGAGCTATGGAGAAATTCTTATTAAAGGGCTTGGCTCTAACTCTTTATCTTCGCAATCGCCTATGCTTGCTAATCGCGTGAAGAGGCGGGACAGGATTAAACGGCGATCGTCAAACATTATACTTGGTAATTAGATTTAACGAGCAACGTCAGATTCACCCGTCGGGGAGATCGATCAGCGTGAACTTAAGGAGCGTAAAATCGCCCCTTATTCTTAGAGATATTTTCACTCTTTGAATCGCTCTCTGACCTCGCGCCGTAGTAGAGCAAGTTTAGGAATGGACTTCGCTATGGAATAGAATGCAATAGAGAATCTAGTTATATATAGAATTCGGGACGTATTCCCTCAGGTAGAATAAAGTAAGTGTAAGAGTTTAACGTTACAGCGAGTGACTCGTTTGCTTTCTTTGGTCGTTGATCTGCACGGTGCGCGACTTCGCCATTTACACGCGTTAGAGAGACGCTTCGAAACCGCATGATTTTAATAAATTGTTGTGTATACCAATTAATGATATTAATAAGAGATTTTATCTTTCGCAATTTCGCTTCATGCGGAACGTACGAAAAACGGAAAAAAAGTAACAGACAGTTTCGAACTCCACGCGCAAATTTCTCTATCATTGCACTATATTCGAGTCGTTGCGGTTGTAGCCGTGCCCCGGGAATCCTACCTTATTCTTTTTTTTCCCCCCCAACCGCGATATTCCTTTTTTCGAAGCAAGGGTGGAGACCGTCTTCGCGGGGCGAGCTACTTGTTGCGGATGTGTGTAAAAGCTGATAAAAAAACGATTCGTTTTTATCCGGCTATATGCTTAAAAGGTAATAACGGTTTTCCCGCTCTCGCGCCGTGAGAGAGAGGGCAGATATACTTTTAGGCACTGAATCGCACAGTTTTCCGCACCTAGGAATTTTCCCCTGGAGTGACACCGATGAACTAGTGCGAAGGAGGGGCGAGATTACACACACAAGATTCAGGTTCGAGTCTACCGCGCGTCTTCGTTGTCCCGGCCGGCATCATACGATCTGCTGCTTGAGCTTCACCAGGTTCGTCGCGCCGTAAAGCTTCATGTCCAGCGGCGCGCTCGGCTCGTTCTTCTTCGTCTGCGTGTGCCAGGCGAGCACCTTGGTGCAGTTGTCCGCCAGCAGCTGGGCGTCCCGCGGCTCGAACGGCGCCAGGCTCTTCAGGAAGCCGTCCTCCTCGTATCCCGCGCGGAACGGCATCGTCGCGTTCGGCCGCTGATGCAGGAACCCGACGTTCACGGCGAATCCGGCCATGTCCACGGGGAACTTCCGGCCGGCTATCCAGCCGTCGTAGAACCCGGCGAACTTGCCGTTCTTCAGGATCGGCGAGCTCAGCCCGAACTTGGTGCACAGCCCCACCGGGAACATTGACACCGTCTTCGTCTTGCGAATCTGTGAAAGAGTACATCAATATAAATCCTCCCGAAAGAGATGTCGGATCTTTATAGCGAAATTAAAACGTGCTTTATAGTAACTGGGTCGTACCTCGTCGAAAAGTTCAATATCATAAGTATTGTCGTCGTCGGCGAAATAGAACACGCCTTTCGTGGCATTTGCCCTGATCCACTGCAAACCGCGATTTCTATTCGACACCCCTCGCGGCTTCGCGCCCTTCTTGAGTTTGTATTTCTCCGGCATCGGAGCTGCGCAAAACGTAACGTAATAAGCCATTCACATTTCGCCGTACTGTTATTATACAGATATAGATAGATGTTTGCAATCTCGCGGCAGATTTATATATATACACGGAGAGAATTTCCTTTTAAAATTTACTCTGAAAATTTTGTTAATCGTGGGACAACATATAGTATTTCGACAAATTTTACTATGCACTACAATAAATTTGTTGTATAGTATATATTTAAAAAAATAGTGAAAATCATATAAAATTCGTCGAAATACTATGTTGTCTTATACGATTAACACGATTTTCAGGGTAAATTTTTTAATAAAATTCTCTCCGTGTATTTTTATTTACCGATTAAATGATCGAACTTCAAGCCGGTCCTCTCCAACAACGTGGTAACTTGCTTGGTAGCGACGGTAGCGTCCTCGATCACGAGCCAATGTATATTCCTCACTAACATCAAGGTATGGGCCATCCTCGTGAGTTCGGGTATCTGTTCGGGTCTTCGATATGTGGGCGTGATGATGTACAGGGGTTCTTCGAACGACTCCTCGGTGGAGGGTGATGGACGTGACGGCGTTACCGCCTTGTGCGACGCCGTAGTCAGGGGTTGCGATTGCCGCGGGGACTTGAAATTACTTCTGGAGGCCGCCGAGACGTTTTTGCTTAACTGATTGATAAGCTCCTGCACGAGCATCGAGCTTATTTCCGGGCTCAGGCCGTTCGTGATTTGTACTCGGTACACGGCGTATCGAATCTGCCGAAGAGAAACGACGCAGCTCGTCTGACAAAGTGTCGCGTAACAAACAATTGATATATGACGATAAATTTGTCAGATATAAGACAGAGGGATTTAATTTCTAAAGGAAACACTGATCTCGGTATTGCACGGGTAAATATTAATGGTTATTTTTTTTTCTTACCATTTCCTCGGCGAGCCTTGGGGTTTTGCTGTCACCCTCCTCACCGATCGGCAAATCCCCGGCGTCGTCCGCGGAGGTATCGGCATTGAAGGCCGTTACTTGATCGAAAGTAACGCCGGTGGACAGGTGATATTGATAAAAGACTACGCAGATCCCAATCAAGGCGATCACTCCCATTTTCATGGACGGCTTCATTATACTGATGCCTGAGCAGAGAAAAGGGGAACGTTCGAAAATAATAGGATGAGGATAAGAGTAATGTATTACCAATTACGACTATAACAGAGAGAAAGAGAGAGAGAGAGAGACGCGAATAAAAAAAGAGACAGTAAAAAAAAGGAAACGGATGATTCGATTAAATTTTTGAAAACGCGCATCAAGCTATAATATTTTTAATCTCGCCCGGAGAATGGGAGTAGAAGATGAATCGGGGCTATAGATTAAAAATGTACCGCACCTCAACTTATTCCAGCAAACTTTCCTGCTTGGCGGGAAGGTATAGTTACTCTCACGTCCTATTCTCGTATCTCCTCCGGACTGTGAGTTTCCAATTTTAATCTGATTCACGGCTCAATCCCATTCTGCAGGGGGAGGCATCCCCATTCGCCGAGCGCATTAGCGTATATAAATGTATATCATGCGAATTTTATACGCGTGTAAAATGTAAATTTAACAACGGACGAAACGAAGTACCGAAGATTAACCGTGGCCGAGCTGCCGTGAATTTAAGACCCGACGTTACATTGAAACGCATTTCCCGCCCGTTCGCCGTATTAAAAGCTCGACGCGCAGATGATCCCGTTTCCGCGTGATCTCAGGCGGAAAACGTCGAGAGAGAGAGAGAGAGAGAGAAAGCTGCCGTAATAGAACCCCGCCGCCGCCGGCGGGTGCAGAAGGTTGAAACAAAGACATGCTCACTCACCCGAATGCTACATGTGTCGGCTGTTCCGTCGTTTCCTCTGCCTCTCCTGAATCGCGAGCTGCTTCTTGCCCTGTCACAAAAGTAATTAGCTGTCGTAAATGCCCGTGGTATCTCGTCGCTCGCTAGAGGTTTTTACATCTAGAGCGGCATGATTTACGGCCGCCGTATAATTTATTACACTTCTTTGCGTGTTTGCGACGAAAATTCTCGGCGTGTGCGTGTGAACGAATCCCGTTCGATCACACCGTCTGCGTGTCGATAATCACGACTAATTGCGGCCTCCGCGGCCACGTGGATTTGAGTAATTAATATAATTCCCCGACGCGTCGTGATCCGGCTCTCGTAAACGGCCGGACCGATTCTCGCGCGATTGAAGGGACGGTCCTCCGGAGATTTAATTATTTTCGTGGGTCAAAATGTGGCATTTCCCGAAGGCCCCCGCCGGATTCGCATTCGCGTCATTCGCGAGGCAGCGAGGGAGGAAGAAGAAGAGGAAGGAGGAAGGAGGAGGAGGAGGAGGAGAAGGAGGGCGCAGGCGTAGCGACTAAGCCGATAGCGCGGACGCCGGAAGAACATCCGTCAGGATCCCGCGGACTTTGGGCGATAAAGCGAGCGACGCGTTTAATGCGAAAGACCGTCGCCGTCGCTAACGAGCGACGATAACGTTCGAGATTTATCTAACGAACGAGACGCGAGATACCGCGATGTTTGTGGCTCTCTCCCGGTGGAGACGCGGCGCCGCGCGAAACCACGATCAACTCCCATGGGCAGCGTCGTAATTTCAGCCTGTCCTTCCAGTAAAACTCGACTCTCGCAACTGACTCGTATTTCGCGAGAGAGAGAGAGAGAGAGAGAGAGAGAGAGAGAGAGAGAGAGAGAGAGAGAGAGAGAGAGAGAGAGAGAGAAAGAAAGAGAAAGAGAAAGAGGGAAAGGGGGTAGGTAAAAGATAGAAGTGCATCAATTGCTCGCATTTCTTCTCCCCGATATCAAGCGTTATAACTTATAATCGCGTCTATCATTAATAACCGTCTTCTTCCATCCGACGTATCGCTCCCTCGCGAATTTTATAGCCTCTTTAGCGTACGGAGACAATAAATGTTGAATAGTTTTCACGACGTACGATAACGCCGTTATAAGAGCTAGGAGTAACTCATTTAATCTTTATCTTTTGCTATTCTTCCAGGGATCCTTTCTGTTAACGCTACAGCATTGAATAAGTTTTATCTTTTTCTCTCTCTTTCTCTTTGACCTTTTTCTGTATTCATCACTTCATTAAACGGAAGAACAGCGACAGCAAGTATGCCCTTTGAGCGTTGATAATGACATTCTTTTGAACGTTACACACGACGCGGCACACGAAAAATGCTCTCTTTTCTAATTTACTCTCAACGCGTCGCTATCGCAACGTTCTTACGTAAGCCGCGTCATGTGCAGGACGGCCGCCTCTAAATTACGCGACACCGAGAATTTAACGCCGTCTCTCCAGCATCGCGCATCAGGAACGCACTCTTTTTCGCCTCGCGCCTGGCAACGTCAGCAGTAAGAAGAAAAAAAATAATGCCGACACTGATAAGATGTTACCGTGTCTTTATCTTGCGCGTCGGGTAGCGCGACACAAAGCGGCGTTTTTCGCCGCGAGCAAGAAATGCGGAGAATGGCGAAAATTCGCCATGATCAAGGTTTGATTCACGTCGTTACACGGCATTATCGATCGTTAGAATCAATTATCAATGCGATACCAATCTGGGTTCTGATTCTATTCTCGCAATGTCGAGGCGCGCGTTAAATATTAATTTTGATGAAAAAGGACAACGTGAAGTTCTCTTCTTTATTACATTACTGATGACATATTTTTAAAATATATTTAGATGCGTAAACGTCACTTCTTCCTTTTGCTCCCTTTACTCGAGACGCTCTCGCGCTTATCTATGTCAATTTCCTGATAAGATTTCTGATTTTTTTATTTTCATTCGGGAAATTCTGAGCGACGGACGCGTGAAACGTTTTCACCATCACGGCGATCCTAATATCTTCGTGAAAGGAAACCCGCAGGGTTACGCGGAGAAAACCAATGCGTTTCGCGACCGGCGGCAAAACGGCAGATCGAATTGATATATAAATATATTCGACGACGCGGCCATCAGCGCTGCACGATGGGAGGAGCGAAACGTTAAATTTGCGTTGATAATTTTCGGCTTAAACTGGCGGAAGAAGCGGGAATCCGCCGCTGATCGATCGACGTAATTAAGCGTCGCGGCAAATGCGTCTAATTCAGCGTGAAGGCGGCTTCCTCGATAAATCGTCAAGGCGCCAATAAGGCTTCTTAAACGCGTCTATTTCAGAGAGACGCAACGTTTGATCGATGCGAATCGCGATAGTCCAATAGAAATGGAATTTGCAATATCGTTAATGCAATAACGATTCTATAACCGCGCGTCGATACTGTTTGAACCTCAATCGCCTGCCTGTGATTGTTTGGATGCCGCGATTCCGCTTACAATGTCCGTGTTCAAATATATGAAGTTTTTATAAGAAGACTTTCCATCGCAAAAGGTGCCAACAATGTCTTAAAGAACGCAATACTGTGTAAAGCTTTATCGATTATGCCACCCACGTATGTTGTAGAAGGATGCCATTGCCTCGTATTTATCCTACGTCCTTAATACCTTCTGAATTAAATACTTTCGCATTGCACTATATCGCAAAATTCACGTTTTTTTTTTCTCCTCAGCGAGAAAAGCAGTTTCGAAAATTGATTTCAAAAAGTAAAAATAAATTGTCGCTGCATGGTAAATTGCTTCGATCTTTCGCTGAAATAATAATCAGGTTCATTTCCATTTACGAGGAAAATAATTAACTATTCATCTACGTTGGAAATAGAACAAATGTATTCTATTCAGCTCGTAACGATCTCTCTTCGAGCGTCCAACGTACATACATGTATATATACGCGACGATCGTCACGCGAAAAATTTCGCGATCGATCGGTCTCGCACAGAATTGTTTCCCCGATTGGTCATTGGTCTCGTCGATTAATAATTGCGACGGCTGTCTTGTTCGTCCAGAAATTTCGCTTCGTTGTTACCACGAGTTTTCGAAATCGCGGGGAAAACCGAATCACGGCTGCAGTGTGATAGACGCCGTCGCGCGCGCGCCACGGGGATTCGCATAAATTACTAATTAGAATGGAGGGAAACGAGTGGTCCCGGCAACTGGCATTCTTCTTGCTTCGCTTCCATGCTCCGCTTGCATGAGAATTTCATGGCTGATCAGCTCGCGCTAACTAACCGTGCTAGCCGGGATAATCTAGATAGGACTGTCGGTCTCTAATCTAAATCAGTTTGCAAATCGGTGCGGCATCGATCAACGCGAGGGCAATTTAACCGTCTGATTTAATCAGAGAAACGCGTTCGTGTTATTGAACGTAAACGTATAATCTGTAAAAAAAAAACAGCGTGTGTATACTCCGTATATACGAGTAAAAAGTCGTGACGTTTATAGGGCGCGAGATTTACGTTTCGAATCAGTTCGGTAATCCCTGCCTTTACGTCTCGTGCGGAGGCTTGTCCCCGTTATTGAGATTAGGCGACCGACCGACCGATGTGGCTCTTTGCACGCGCGCCATTAACGAGAAGCGAGCCTTATAATCCGGCAAAATTCCTCGTTTGAATCCAAGTCACGATTATTATACGCGCGGCATTTTTCTTTCCCTCTTTTTTTTCTCTTTCTCTTGCGTTCTCGCGAACGGCGCGGCGCGCAACGCCGAGCTCGTGTGTGTTCACGTATATCCCAGTGGAGAACGCCGCGATATCGCCGGACCCGCGCCAACTCGATCACGGAACTTTTTATATCGCGCACTTCCCGCGGTACTCCAACTCCGTCGACTCCAACTCCGATTAATTAAATATCTCTTTCTCTCTCTCTCTCTCTTTCTCTCTCTCTGCACTTCGGAGAAAAGTCAGAGGAGCCGAACTAACCGAAATTTTAATGGCTTTGACGGGAGAGCGCGAACATTCATTATCGAGTTAATGCTCCCCCCGGTCCGCGCGCGTTCTCGCATTTGCCAACCTCGTTTGCATTAAGCCTGAGAACTGACTTTATCTATCTATCCTTCCTTACACCAAGTCTCGCGCGCGCGCGCGCGCGCATTTAATGTTGCGCTTATCGCGATGTCCGCAATTTTACTCGCGGTTTCATTTGTGCGTTTCACCTGTCTTACGAATCTCCACGAACTGTGCCGTGTCACTGCATGTCGACGCGACCTCGCCATATTCTCTTACACGCGTAAATATGTTTTGCATGCGCGAATCGTGAGATTGGTTTCCGCAAGTGATAAACACGCTCATTCGACGTGGAAGCCGCGCGGTTTTGCACAACCTTAGAGCCATTACTTTAAGTAATTCTTGTATATTTCGCCGTTATCAAGCATTCCTTGATATTTTTAGAATATATTTAAGCTATAGTTAAACTCTATTTAAGATACGCTTGAACTATCCATTATCCATGTGTGCATACACGGAAAGAACGAGTTTGCTGAGGTAGCTGAAAATTTAGCTAGATACAGATATGAAAATTATTTTGTTGAACTTTCAAAGAAATTATATTATGTAAGAAATTCAAGCGTGTTGAGTGAATGTTGCAAGAAATGTTGACACTTTTGCAACCAGCTTGAGCGCCCTACATAATTATTTTGATAGTCCAATACGATCATTCAGATCAGCTAAAATTAAAGTTAAATAAAAAACTGTTTAGCTAACTTTGTTATGGATACTCCAAGCAAAACCTTCGTTCTCTCCGCGCACAATTGTCTACTCTTTCCAAGGTGTAGGAATTCGCGTTAGAATACCGAGAATACGCGATTTCTCAGTCAGGCGTAAAACATGTCGCGCGCGCGGCAGTCGTTATTTATTCAATCGTTTGCACCAACCTGCTCGACTCACGGAGCGGAAACTGGAGCACGATAAATGCAGTGCCGATTAATCGCAGCTTCCTTAACCAGAACCACTTATCGCCCGTAGGCTTCCGCGTGCAACCGCGGACAAACTGACGCGCTCATCATCGTCGCGATGGCGCGAATCAATTTTTCACCCGCGGCCCGATCCGCCCCGGCCCGGCGGCACGTTCTAATTGCACGCGGCCGAAAGAGGAGCTCTCCGTTCCCGGAGCCCGGTCGTCTCTTCGGGGCACTAAATCAGGCCGCGCCGCTCCGTTGGCACTTGACCCAGTTGACCCAGGGGAGATCTCGCCGGAATCGGACGGGACGGTCGAAACGCGCATCTCGGCCCTCGGAGAACGTTTCTTACTGTTGATGCCGTCCCATCACAGAGTCACGCGACGACAATGACGACGACGTGAAAACGAGGCCGACGAAGACGAGGGGGGAGAGCGGGGGGAGGGGAACCGAGGACGACGAAACGGCGACGCAATCACGGCTAACTCGACACTGAAACGTTTCCTCCGGTTTCCTCCTACTTCGTAACATGCCCCACCATGCCGATCGAAGGACCGCGATCGTCGTAGGAGAAAGAGAGAGAGAGAGAGAGAGAGAGACAGAAAGAGAGACGCGTGTCCCACGTGTGCGTGCTGCGCACGGTCCACGGAACAGATCACGTGGCAGAATCTATTAGCAGATTGCGGTAATTCGGCTCTCAGTAGCAGCGCAGTAACGCGTTTTCAGGCCGGCGAACGTTTAACCCGCCGCCGACGTCGATTTTGCATCTCGTTCGCGAGAGGTGTATTCGCGAGATATTCGGGAAGTGAACGTTATTTCTAATTAGAGATTGAGAATAAGAGAGAGAGAGAGAGAGAGACGCACGAGAATACGTTGCACACAGAATACACGATTTTTCCATCGCGCGTACGATATATTTATATCGTACGGTTGCCGTGCAGAGCCTCGTAAAAATATAAATGACATACGTTATTCCCTGTCCATTCCGTTTCGCGACTACAAATGCAGGATATTTCTGAGCGCGTTGCGTTTTACAATAGAATCCAAATCGAAGCCGGGGCAACTTCGGAGAACTTTACGAATAATTCATGCCGCGACCCATGCTCGCGCGTGTATCAGTGTTTCCCGATCTTTCCGATATGTGTAACCGATTAGTCCACGAAAATACAAGCCGCCCACGTATGACACTTAATATTGAAAGTATGTCAAATAGGCGGGTGATACATGAATTATTTTATTCAGAATATTATTCTGGGAAATTATTTCTATGCGTTTCTCTTGCAAAAATCGGATCGAAGGATATAGCTACTAATACCCTCTGGGGTACATTTATAAAAATAGATGTTTAAAAGTATTTCAGAATCCTCTCTCCCCCCCCCCTCCCCTCCTCCAGCAGTGTTACTGTCGAGCTTTTTATCGGTCCTGTCAAACGTATATCTATCGCTTACGTTTGCACCCGTCGGCAAATAAAGCAAAACAGGAATAGCTTCTACATCTTCATTTTATAAAGCAAGCTTTACCTCCCCAATGTAAAGCCTGCCCGGCGCATTCCTTTTGCATGAGAGACATGAAATATTACGTGCGAGAAATGTCGCGACGCGTAAAGTCCCTCGTGGTGGGTATCGGAATCGTGCGAAGTTCGCGCGAATCCGATTGTGCCGCCGTTTTCTCGCCGTCGACGACGCGTTAAAAAGCACGATCGTCAGCGATCTCGTTAGCAAAGCGCGGAATATCGGCGCGACACGAGAATATAGCCCGCCCCGAGGGAAACCATTTTCGTCGCGGCTGAAACGCGATTAGGCGCACCGCGGCGTGATTAATCTAACCGGAATCGCGCGGAAAAATTCATGAACTCGTATTTATTAATCTTCCAATTAGCACTGCAAATGCGCGACGTGCCCCGGCAAATATATTCCGCCCGCGTTTTGCGTTACCGGCGTTATCGGATAACGTTGTAACTTGCATTCGTCGTGCCTCCGGAAGCTTACGCTAGCGGCGAAAATGATACGACGCCGTGCATGGCGGCACGTGCTCGAGATTGCCGGCTGTACACGAAGGAGAAAGAGAGGGAGAGGAAGGAAGAGAGAGAGACAGAGAGACGCACACAACACACGTATACCTAGTTGTATAATGATCAATAACACGAGGTAGAAAATGAGGCAGTGGTCGATGACGAAGGACGATGAGCCGTTCTCGAACGGATAAGGCGCCGAAGTTATAGTTCGACGGGCAATCGAGTTCTTCCGCCGGTGTGACCCGAATAAGTAATTAGCCGGAACGTAAAATCACACGACGACTTCGCCGTCGATTGATCGCGATCGAATTGCGTCAAATTGCGATTGCCCCCTTCTCCTCCTGCCCCCGCCACCGCCGGCAAAGGGTAACCCTGACGCGGCGGTTTAATTTCATTAAAATTTCCGGTATTACGGCTCAAGTGGATGGCAAATACCTGACACCGTATCAACATATGCGCCGTGGCGCACTGCATATAGGTGGCTTTACACAGCGATGGATGCTAACAAACCGAGGATGCACCCAATCGTCATCGTCGCCGTTGACGTTCGTTCGTTCGTTCGTCGTACAAAGTACACATTCGTGCGGAAATATTAGATCTAATGTTGTCAGTATATATACTTGTATCGGATAATCGCCCGAAAGAAAGTTTTGATGCCGATCGGCTTCGCCGCGGCAAGGAAGTATATAATCGTCAACGTTTTCACGCTAGCTATAATACTTATACACATGACGTATACCGGAGTCTATACTGCAGAGTCTATACTGCTGATCCGAATAAAAATCACGCGCGAACGCACGCGACACGACATTTCAATACTACCTGAGACCGATTCTTTTTGTTTTTTTTCCTCCGGAGTAATTCCTCGCTACGTAAACAACGAACGCGCACTCCGTGGACGATGCCGGGGGAAGGATACAGCGCGGAAGTTTGATCGATTCGCGGCATTCAAGCCGGGGCGAGCGAATTTCGGTGGGCGGAGGGGAGGGGGGCGGAAGTGGTGGTTATTTGCGCGAGCTACCACCCCGGTGTTCCGCATTCGCTTGCCGGGCACGTTGCCGGTCCAGACGGGATTCTCGGGGGCGCAATCTCGCGAGGTCGCGTAATTTGTAACGCAACTTTCGGCATCGGCGACCAGGAGAGGGAGGCAGGGGGAAGAGGGGTGCGCTCCTACAACTAATAAGAAGTTCTTTCCCGCCGACCGGTGTGCACCCTGTTAGCCTCCCTGTGGCGCCCTTTGATTTGGAGGGCACATGGCCACCCTGCCGCTGGTCGATAACCACCGCTCGGCAGACACCATGTGATTCTCTCTGTCTGTCTGCCTCTTCTTCTCTCTCTCGCTCTCTCTCTCTCTCTTTCTCTCTCCTTCAGTTTTGATACCCCTTTACCTTCCCTCGATACCTCTTACCTAGCCGTCCATGGGCGTCGGCAGAATTTTTCACACGAGTGACAAGATAATGATAGTAATATTGAGCGTAACAATAAATAAGTAAAATACATTAGTACTTGATGAAAAAAAAGAGAGAACGCGAGCACGGGAAAGCATGTAATAACGAGATAATAATCTATTAGATAGGAGCAAAAAGTGTCCTACAAAAGGTCAGTAAAATCGAAAGAAAATTGTCGCCACGAGCTTCGGTATTCTTTTTTTTTTTAATCTATAGAGAGACTTTTCAATTTGCTTCCTTCAAAGAACGTCGATTTTCTTATTTTATTTTGTCAAGGGTTGACGGAAAAACGGCAAATTTTTTGCAGCAATCTATAGTTTGAGCGCACAATTGTATGTAATCGTGTGTAACTATTACGTGTAACTCACAATTAAATCACGACTCGTACAAAGTGAAGATAATTAGCGATGGTAACGTAATAATTAAGTAAAACGTGAAATAATGCGGAGTGTAGGACGGGGCAATTCACGGAAGAAAACGAGGGTAATGGGGAGGAGCGCGTGTTGGCGCGCCGGGGTACTTGAATGGGTGAAACTTCAGCATGCTTGAATAGGAGGAACTTCGTTTAAACACGTTTATGCGCGTTATCGATTGGGGCATCTGTGGTCCGTCTAACAAAATAGCACCTTTTAATGAAACTTTTCTCCATCCCTCGCCTCGAAGACGGCCGGTCGAAGAAGGTTGCGAGTTGCCACCCCCCTTAGATTTCGCCTTACGGCGCCCATGTGTCTCCCTTTCCACCCTCCTTCTCTTTCTCATTCTCCCTCTCCCTTTCTTTCACAGCCATTCTCCATCCATTTCCGTCCGTTCCACCTCCGTCGTCATATTGATCGTGACTTATAATACCAACGTATGATGTATAATGTTGTAAATCGGATATCTTGTCTGCCATCTCTTGACAGGGGCTTTCCGTGACCGATCTCACGGGAGGGACGCGATGTGGAGATTACGTGGGATTATCAATAAGGAACAGTTGGCATAGTGCCCGCAAACGTGTACTCGGGATAAGTCAACTTGCGCTCGATCGATCAAGGTCGCGGTCGATTGCATCTATCCGACAAGAACGTTCGACGTAGAATGTCACTAGTGCAATTCTTTTCCTCGCGTTGCTATCCTCTCTATGAAAAAAAAAGTGTACGTATCCGATATACTATCGCGTGGAACGATATACGAATCGATGTCGAACGATACTTATCGAGGTTTTTTCTTTTCATTGCGACGCGCGAAGGTTCGCAGATTGATAGTGATAGAACACGCGTTGTTTATTCCACGCACACGATATATAGATTAGGTGTGGTATATCGCGCGCGTATTTTTGTAATTCAGTTCGTTCGATCCAATCCAATTACCCTTCAATACCCATCGGAATACGTGAGTTCTTTCTTATGTAACGCCTGTAATTTCCTTAGGGAATCCCTCCTGCAGATCCTCCGCGACCTACTCTACTCTGATGTCTTGTCGAGTGTAACGAGAAACGATCAATCTCTACTTTTCGCTAATTGCGCGCCTATACGGAAAAGGAGCGAGGAGAGCCGAGATCTCTCCCGGCTGTCCCTTATCTGTCACCCCCATAAATCTTCGGTACAAGTGAACCAAATCGCCACGTTCGACGGGCGATTTATCCGGTCGTTCCTTCCTCGGGACACCCTGTCCTTATACCGGAGCGCTCTCCAGGACTTCCCGATAAGTTAAGCCGGCTAAATACATTTCCACTTCCTTTATTGACCTTCCGGTATCATCCACTCTCTCCCCCCCCTCTCCCCCGCTTCCTCCCCCGGTGGCAACCCCTATACCCTCAGTAATCGGCACCGCGTAAAGGTAGCGCCACGGTCGCGCGGTCGAAGACCATTCACCACCGCAAACGGATTTGGATGGGATATATTAAGGGTACCTACCGGACGCCCCTTGGTACCGTACCGCGGATCGTCAAACACCAACCGGCCTGTCCGCCCCCCATTAGTTCTGGTGCCCTATCTCGCTCCCCTCCCCCTCTCCGCGCGGGGGGAAGATAACTACTTAGCTGGGACAGTTCGCTCTTGGAAGTCGTGGTTGAGGTTAAGCCATCGGATCATTAATCCAGATTAATCCCGGCAATCTGTCAGAGTAATCAACCCTGGAACGCAAGACGTTAGCGCGCTTCAATCTACCCCTAACGACGTCGGATCCCCCTGTACGAGGATCTCTCTCGCGCGCGAGATAACGCGAGTTTCTCTATCTAAATTAAACGTCGAAATATCGCCGAATACGAATCGTGGTCTTCATGATCCGCGACGAATTATATCAAACATAAAAGTCCTAAATAATTGAAACTCAGAGTTGAATGTACGCGGGATTAAATGGGACAACAACATCGAGCGCAGCGTCCGCATTCGGCGAGACGGCGAAGAGCTCCGTGCTTTGTCCTCGCGAAACCGCAACGCGCGAATCCGCACATTCTCCCCCCGCGCGCGCGTTAATCGCGAGCAGATGTTTCTCGGGCTTGATCCGCGTTCCGCGTCGATCCGCTCGCATGCCAGATGGCACGGTAGCCCACCCCCGTGCGCGCGTACAAGCGAAATCGCCGAAATCGCGTTTCTTCCGGCGAGGGTGAAAAAAAAATGGAGCATCGTGGGACGACACGCTCTCACGGGGGTTGCTGACGGGATCTCTGATGCGAACTGGCCTCGCTGTCAGCGAATAAATTCTGCCGGACAGGAACTTTCGATTTTCGCGGGACAGAAGTAGTACGGATTTCCCTCTATGCCTGTCGTCGACGACGGCATTGCGGTACTCACCATAGTAACGGGGGTTGTCCGTTCGCCGTCCGCCTTTCGCCGTCGAGACAGCCGTCGATCGGCGACCGCGACTGCCACCACACTGCGGAGGAAAGCGCGCTGCTAGGGGAACACGCTGCCGCTGCTGCTGCTGCTGCTACTGCTACTGCTGTCGCGGCCACCACCGCCGCCGCCGCCACCGCTGCTGCTGCTGCTGCTGCTGTTGCTGGTGCGTCCGGAAAAAGCGGGAGGGGGCAAATCCACCGTCGTTCCATGCTGCGGCATGCGAAATTCGCGCATGTACCCTGGGATGGCAAAGGCGCCGCGCTGCGCCGCACCGCGACGTACCGCGCAGCGCCGGGCCGCCACAGTTACATGTAATCGCGCGAGTATATACATACACGCGTACGCTTACGGAAAACGCGCGCGCTCGCGCACGCCCGACATTTCGGCCGGCCCGTTCCGTTCCGCCGCGGCTGGCTGATCGAAAGAGCTGCTCCTGACCCTTCGTCCGCTTACCGACGCTCTCGCTACCTTAGCCCTTTAGACTCCCCCGCGTGTACACGGGGGGTGTTCCATTAGAGACGAAGCTCCACTGTAATCCTCCTCCCTCTCCCCCCCCCCCCTCGCCGTTTATGCTTTAAATTCCGAGGCAACACGCGATCGCAATTAGAAAATTACATTCTCGAAACCTCATACGAAATTTCTCGATCGAAAGGAAAAAAAATGCATCAATTGAATGATAAGCCAAATAATTGGAGGCTACGGCTTTGAGAGAATGTAGGAATGGACGTTGAAATCAGAATGAAACGTTTAAGATTGATACTCGTCATTAATCGTTTCGCGGAAAAGAGATAAGGTCTCAACGATCGTGTAACGAGTGAATGCAGGCCTCTCGATTCACTGTTTTGTATTGGTTTTCCGATCGGCACATGACACTCCTAAATACAATTGAGTGTATTTCGCACGTAAATCAATACGTTAGTATTGCACCGCTGGTCATTGGCGAGCATCGTAAAGTGTGCTTCGGGCGATCTGTAATTCGTTTCAGGTTTCAGGAACAAAATTCTAGAATTTACGGTTATCGTTTTATGGTTGATGTCGTTTATTTTGATACACGTGTATATTTTAATACATATCTTTTTTATATATTTATTTATATACACATAAATGTATTTATAACAAGAGAAAAACGCACGTAAATATTCATATTTATTCATCAAATGCATTTTTCATTCTTTTTTTTAATTCTATTGTTATAATCGAAAAAAATTTATATTCTCTCCCAATATATTTCAATCATTCAAACATCGACTTATGTCTGTAAAAGATAGACTGTAGCGTTTCGTTCATAAAAGATATATACTTAACGAAAAAATAAATACTTGACGCAAGGCATGCCTCTTAATACATATTTTATAGTAAAAAATGTCAAATGCAACGCGTTTGTAATGCTAGTTTAATGTATATTTTATTGTATATTTAAAAGGGTAAATTTTTATATGTGTGCGCGTTGCGCATTCTGACTCTTCAAGTGCTTTCTGCATCGCGTGATACACGAGATTATAAATAGAATTTTATCCTGACTTCTGATACGCGAATAATAGGTCGGTTGAGAATCGGGCTGACATCACTCGAGGAAGAATAAATACCGAGCAGATCTCAGTATGTCGAATAAGATTGACGGTCTTCCCATGGACTTGAGCTTGGCTCGGCGCGTCATCCCGGTCCAGAGATTCAAATTCGTAGGGCTCCGCTTTAATAAGCCGGACCGAGTGAGGCGCGCAAACGGCGCGCGGCCGCTGTTTAGAAAGTTGCTTTGATCGGTCGAGCGTGCACGGTCGAATCCCGGCGATTTTCGACGCTTATCACCGCGGGCACGCGTGTAAGTACGGCGAGGCGGATGCGACGATAACGGAGCGAGCGGCTTGTTTAATTCATCGGGCGTTATCGGCCGCACCATGGAAGATAATCGTTGCATTGAATTCATCTTTTCCGCGAGTTGTATATATACGTCTGCGGCCTGTTCTTATAATACTCTGGATTATCTCGCCTGGATGGATACTATAACTACGATAACGGCGATGGTAATTAATCCGGATAAGGGTATATCTCTCTTGTCCACGTGTATAGGATTTCCGCACTTTTCTTTCGTTTCTCTGGGCGGAATTTCAATTCGGAATGGAGATCCTACTCCGCGAATATTATTTCGAACGTTTTATAGATTGGTATGTCGTAAAACAGATTGCAGACATGCAAAAAGGCAAGTCGCATGTTCAAATTTTAAATTCTTCAAATAATCGAGAACTGTGGATGGGATAATGTAGTGCATAATTATTCCGAGACGAATGCATGTCGTTAAATAAAAAAATAAAAAAAAAATAAAAAAATGGTCGTTAAAACGATCATAAATCCTAGTGATTCCAATCGGCCTCTCTGAGCAAGATATGTATTAATAATTTTAAATTTTGCGCCTATCTCTCGGCGTCCCTGGACAGCCATCCGGTTCGTTCGGAGTCTAGCTACGATCCTGATTAGCGTGAAACTGGCGGGAATCGTGTCGTTTGAATAACGGCGAAAATGGAGGCGACCGGTCAGTAACAGTGATAGAATTTGCACGTCTACGTATCCGGTGAGCCCAGGATGGAGGTGGCTAGGCGTCGGCGGCGACGGCGCCGTAAGCGAATTCTCGCGGCACCTCGCGGCGTCCGGGAACGACCGACGACGCGACGGGGCGCGAGCCAGAGCGAGCGAGAATCAGCGCGATCTCGCAGCGGCGCAGAGCGCAGCGCAGCAGTGACGGCCCTGGCCGAGGGGTTGGTCTCTCTCTCTCTCTCTCTCTCTCTCTCTTCTGTCCGAGGTGTCGTTTGTACTCGGCGGCAGTGGCGGCGGCGGCGGCGGCTTTTGTTTCTCACGCGAGTGGTGCGGCGGCGGCAGGCGCACGAAGAGAGGCGGCGGCGGCGTAACGTTACGGAGCTCTGCTACCGGCAGAAGAGGAGTAGGAGAGAGCCGAGCGGAGTGGAAAAAGAGAGAGGGAGCGAGAGCGAGCGAGCGGGGACGGGAAGGGAAAGAGAAACAGCGTCTCGGGAAGCGCGCTGGCACACGCGGTGTAGCGAAAAATGGCGAAGACGTTTCGCGCGGTGACGGTCTCGGCTCTGTCAAACAATGGCCAGTCCACGCCGAAGTACAACAAACCGGTCGCGCTCAATATCAATTACGACCCGCAGGGCCTCAGCGTCGAGCTCGTCTCAGGTAACGTAATCGCGGCGGGTTACCCGGCCCGTTTTTGCGCCCCAGCGCGAAATTCCCGTCGCGCGGTCCGCGACGGCCGACGCGCGGCCGACGACGACGCGGCGGCTGATCGATCACGCGACCGACGAAACCGACCGCGACCCGGACAGACATAACCACACTTCCCGTCGCGTCGCGCTGATTCTTTTCTTTTTTCTTCCTCTCTCCTCCGGCTCGAGTCGGAGCGCCGAAGGAGGACCTCCCGGTTCGATTGCCGGTCGATATCGCGTCGTCGTCGTCCTCTACCGATTCGCGTCCTTCCCTCTTCTTTTCTTCCCCAATTTGTGTCTTTCTTTTTCTTTCTCTCTCTCCCGCTAGCGTGTGCACGCCTCTCGGCTGCTCGTTGGAGCGAATTGTATACTCGCTTCTCTCGCCACTTGTGCCGAGACGCCGATTACGATTTCGCTGCAATGACAGCTCCGGTCGAATTCTATTGTTTATGCGATATACTGACGTAACTGTTGTACTTTACGCCGGGGAAAGGTTACCGTATTAATATCGTAAGATTGAGAGGGGAAGAGGATGTAGGTTGAATTGTAGGAATTTATTGATCACTAAAAGTGTTGCTTTAATCAGAGAAGCATATATTATCTCTATAATCTTTGTGACTATTTTTATGAACGATATATACGTATATGCGATTACATTTTTTGCTGCGTGCTCTCGCTCTTTGACACGTATAATAATGTACGAGGAAGAAAATTGACATTTTCAACGTTCATTTTAGATGTCGGCAGCAGGGAAAAAACGACTCTATTGGAATTCCCAGTGACTCCCAGTACCGAATGCTCTCGTGTATCGTCTCGAAGTTATGTTTTTACACTCGATACAGATAGCTTACTGATTACATTTGCTAATGAAACAGGTGAGCCAGTGACTTCGCTCGCAGCCCAATTTTTATTCTCCCACTGAGAATTTAGTGCTTATGATTTCTATCGCATAATTCCTCACGCAATTATGCGATAGAGATCATAAGCACATATTTTTCTTCTATTAATCCAGAGAAATATATAGCCACAAGGGCTTTAACGCACGTGTATTTCATTCACAGATTTCCGCAATTTTCACTCGCACATAGTAAAACTCAAGATGGGGAAAGGAGTGTCGGCGTTTAACGAAAGAACAGAAGAATCCTCGGCGATGCAGTATTTCCAATTTTACGGTTATCTCTCGCAGCAGCAGAACATGATGCAGGATTATATTAGGACCAGTACGTACCAGCGAGCGATTCTCGGGAATCTGTCTGATTTCAAGGATAAAGTTGTGCTAGACGTAGGAGCTGGTTCTGGTATATTATCGTTCTTCGCCATACAAGCCGGCGCGAAAAAGGTGTACGCCGTGGAGGCGAGCAATATGGCAAATCACGCCGAGCTTCTAGTTGCAGCTAATAATTTATCTGATAAAATAATAGTCATAGCCGGAAAGATAGAAGAGATCGATTTACCCGAGCAAGTGGACTGTATAGTGAGTGAGCCTATGGGATACATGTTGTATAATGAACGAATGCTCGAAACTTATCTCCATGCGAAAAAGTGGTTAAGTCCAGGTAAATATGTTCCCGGGAAAATAATTCACCACTTATGCATTTCCTTTCGCTGCACTCCTTTTTCTTTTTCTCTAATTAAATTCTTTTTATACGCAGGCGGAAGAATGTTTCCCTCCAGAGGTGATCTGCATATCGCACCCTTCTCCGACGAAAATCTTTACATGGAACAATTCAATAAGGCCAACTTTTGGTATCAGACATGTTTCCACGGGGTCGATCTCTCTGCCATGAGAAATAACGCCATTAAGGAATATTTTAGACAACCGATTGTCGATACTTTTGATATTAGAATATGTATGGCGAAATCTGTGAGGCACATAGTAGACTTCCAAACAGCTGATGAGACTGATTTACATAAAATAGGTATGGAGCGAAAAGAAAATTATTATTAGAATGTATACGAGATATAATAATGTGAAACTGCTAACGTTCTATAAATTGTGTCCCCCCTCTAGAGATTAATGTCGATTTTCACATACTGGAGAGTGGTACGTGCCACGGTTTAGCTTTTTGGTTCGACGTAGCGTTTATCGGATCCACGCAACAAGTTTGGTTAAGTACTGCTCCTACAGAACCTCTCACGCACTGGTATCAAGTGCGCTGTCTCTTAGAGAATCCATTGTTTTGTAAAAGCGGGCAGCTACTCTCCGGGAAAGTCATTCTTATAGCAAATAAAAGGTGAGGAACTACACGTATCTGTGGCTCGCAACTTTTGGCACCGTCTCCAATTCCGATACTTGGCACGCGGTTACATTTCTGTATCTCTACATTTTGCCGTTTATCTTGCGTGTATACTACATGGTGTGTATATATTCGTTTCAGACAATCCTACGACGTAACAATAGAACTGAAGCTCGAAGGAACGAATCTGGAAAGCAGTAACAACACCCTAGACTTGAAAAATCCTTACTTCCGATACACAGGCGCCGCGGCGCAGCCGCCACCGGGTTTAAATAACACCTCGCCCAGCGAGTCCTACTGGACGACCCTGGATACGCAGGGCGCGCGACAGGCGGTGAACATGGTCAATGGAATGTCGGTTAACGGTCTCGGGGAGGTCTCGATGGATACAAGCGCAACAGTAAATCCAAATAATTTGCTGGCAATAGGTAAGGTTTGGTTTGACTCTTCAGTGTATCATTACATGTATTAATTGTGCCGTGTGGAATATATAACATTTGTAATCAGCGTTTTCTTGCCACATGCCCGTCGCGCGCCATGTAGTGGTTTTTAATTCCTCGACATCTGATTTTTCAAAACGTATTTATCGAAATCCTGTGTCGCAAAATGTATGAAGGGTACCCACATGGTCATTGAATGATCGCGGCCCACATTCTATGTATTCGCTATATGCAATATTTATAAAAATATCTAAATATAAAAACGTTTCTTTTCAGTGATGTCTAATAAATGACCGTCTTTATAATCTGAGACATCCTAAATTCCAATATTGCTCAAAATAAAATCTGTTTCCTTTGTCTACTGGTTTTTTGCAGTATATTATTTACCACACTGCGTTTTACATAATGTATTATACAAGAAAATTATAATTCACGTTTTTTCTGCCAAAGTTTTACTGTTTTACTCCAATTGAGATCTTCTATTTTAACAATTCCTTCCATGTAAACGTACAATTAAAGAAAATATTAATATGAAATATGAATATAATATTTTCAAGACCTCTCATTTATGTATGTAGCGTCTATACAAGAATGATTTGAAGTTATTAGATGGTATTAACGTAGAAATGATTTTTTTTTGTATACACATTGAAATTGTGAAGTAGAAATTCCTATGGATAATAATAATAATAATTGCAGTTGATAAAACATTTAGATGAAAGATTGATATTGAATATAAATTACTTTTGTGATTATTGGATGCTGATATTGTTATAATTGCAGATTAAATATTTATTATGTAAATGTCAAATTATCAAATCACTGTCGGCTTTTTTAATTGTATTGATACTTACGGAATGGATACATTTATTTTGTTATTCTACATTATGGAAGATATTTGTACAAAGAAGAAAAAGTTCCTTGTGATTGTTCTAATTTATACATATTTTGTAGAATCTAAATGTAAATAAACTTGTTTTTAGTAGTATGGATTTATAAATATTTAACTATACTTCTCTCTAATATCCCATTTAAGAAAGTAAAATAAAATGTATTCTTTTCCTCCCAACATTTAGATATAAGCTATAATCATTTTATTATTTACTGTTAACGAATTGACGATAAACCGATATTAGAAGAATTTTTTTTTATTATTAATCGCTTAGTAGATAAATAATGTGGTTTACATAAATATCTTTTTATTAAATAATTTAATTATAAATTGTAACATTTCTTTAGTAGTTTTGCATAACGTCAAAATTTTTTTATCATAACGATTATACTGTTTCAAACACAGACAACTATATTCTTTGAATCATTTTCACTTTTAAATATAATAATCTTTTTTTCACTTAGTGAAAATGCAAAGTAGTCTAATATTGGTATAGTGTAGTATAAAATATTTGTGTACATTATTTTATATTATTAGACTGTATTTTACACGTTTTATTCGTACATACAACAAAAATGTACGAATTTTTATGTAACAGGAGGACAACCAAACATTCATCCGGGCTCCATTTCGAGTACAGGACGAGGTCGCGTCGGAGGTACGGCCACGAGCACACAAGCGGCACAATTGATAGGCGGTGGAATAACTCCAAATATGTTTACGTCGCCCGCCACTGTGAGTACAATTCGGAAATTCGCATACTTACAATAAGCTGTCAATAAAGAATGTATTCTAATTGCAATAATGCTCTAGAAATCACACAAGCATGAAATAATTGTTCTGCTGAAGATTTATTACGATATGCGTGTGTACATATATAAATAAATAAATATACAGTTTGCTATACATTTAATAAATAATTTACGTGAGAGACGGAAACTAAAACAATACGTCTGCTTGCGTGACTTTCGCGCTACAGCTTGGTGTTACTTTCCAGCAATCGCTGGTCCTCGGCAACACTTCTCATTATCCAGTGAATCCCAGCCTGATGATCGGTGACTACGTGACTCCTGGGAACGGCATTACGCCGCAGGCGTATCGGCAATGATCTACGGCGAAATCGTTTCTCGCCGAGTATTCCCGCAAAGTAAAACAATTACATAACAATCGTAATAGTTGTAGCAGTATTGGAGACATCGGCAGCAACAGTAAGCAAGGCCGCAAACTGGTATTTAGCTCCCCGACCAGTAAGCTCCGACTCTCGTCCGCTGTACGAATTTTAAGTACCGTCGACCTGGCCAATCTCAATTCAGACTTTAGCCACAGCAACGTCGCTTATACAAACAAAAGTACAGCCAGTCCTGGGTTTGCGTTCGATTGGAATCCCGTCAGGAATAAGTCTCAGTGGGAGGCACGTTGGAAAAGACTGCGAGCCGTCCTCTCGTAGTTGTCATTTAGCTCTCATACAGTCGATTTTTCATTTTTGGTCGTCCCTCGGAAAAGAAATGGAAAAGATCTTCCAGATCGACGTGCATGCTTGCCAAATATATCCACGTGAAAATATAATATTTTTAATGACAATATACAGTCGCTATAGTATAGGCATCACTATTTTACGAAGTCTTGACATAAATCCGTGAAACGATAACTTATTAATAAAAGGAAGGAATCGGGAATGATCGCGCGCGCGTCGCGCGCGATCCGTTTGTTTTAATTCGAATTCAGATGATTTAGAACTCGACTCCAAGTACTCGAAGACAGTCATATTTTACTATGCTGCGCCGTTGGCTTGGTTGGGTTTCGATATCAAGCGACTTTTACACGAGTTTTTAGAGTAGGAAAAAAAACCAGCGACGTTTCGAGAAACATTTTCGAGAAGTGCAAAGAGCAATAATACATAATAGGGGCATGTGTTGTAAAGCACTCTGTGGCATTACCTGTTATTCAGATGTCTCTTGCGCTTGGGTTTTAATCGACGTGTCTTTATTTCGTTAGCATGACACAAAACGCGAGGAAGTACAACTTTTTTTTTTAACGAGTATTAGAGCTATATTGTCGCGTATATTTTAGTCCCGTGTCAAATCCGTAATCGAGACGTTTTAATTGCTTGATGGGTGTGAGGCAATCGTTCAATCTGTCGATTATGTTTCGTAATATAAATTGTATATATATATCTGAATGTATGACGCAAACGTAGGTCGTGGGATACTTCATCTAGAAAAGAGGAAACGCGACGGATTTCATTAAAATCACCCCTGTATTATGTATGTGACATTGCCATAGTATGTAAATGTAATTGCAGGTTTTATCACAAACTCACTGTACACACTGGACAGGACCGCTCGAATGGAATCTTATAGGTTTAACGATCTGTAATTCGTAAAATGTAGCTTTACGTTACATTTAATTTTTTTTTTACATGTATTTTATAAGTCGCGAGAAATGTCTGTTTTGAAAGAGTCTTTGTGAAAAATCCATTACGCATGTAATACAACATATTGTAGTATTCGAGCTATATTATTCACAAATTAAAGATATATACCATATGTTCTTTCTTCGCCGCATTTATAAACATACGATCAAAGTCATTTTTGCGTCAAATTTTGCATCACGTCTACATGTATTTTGTATGTTATGATATTAGTAAAGTAATCAATGATGAAAGATCTTTGAAAATGGACGTTTTTCTGCATCGACGATCTGTACACATATAATAAGTAGTGATACTTGGAAACACGCATATTCCCTGTATTTATAATAGTTATGAAGTAAAATACACAGCTAATGATTTTTTCAACATCTAACCCTTTTCACTCATTGATACAGCGATCCAAAATTCAGTCACTGCACAATTATTTTAACGTCTAGTGTACTTCTTATAGTTTAATTAATTAAAAAACAGTCATCACATATTGATATTTATTAAAATTATATTTATTCTAAAATATTTATGATAAAATATTAATTAATTATCTTTGCTAATTTTTTTATCATTCCTAACACTAATTTGAGTGAAAAGGGTTAAATTGTGGAAACATGGAACGTGCAGTCTCTTGTAAACAAAGCAACGTGTTGGATATTATATTCCATATTTGATGATGCTTTATTTAATTAAGAATTTTTTAGTCCAGCAAATAAATGTGGGAATGAGAGAGAGAGAGAGAGAGAGAGAGAGAGAGAGAGAGAGACCGTCAGTCGCCAATGTGTATGGAAATACTGTATATACACACATATCCTCGAATAATTTTTACATATTGTTTAAGAATATACCAGAAATAGTTCCACCAGAAATAGTACAGCTAAATAATATTTTTCGACCTGAAGATGCAGGATACGGATTGTTTGTATAATATTTTAAGAGATATATGATACAAACAAATCTTTTTCGAAATTTTATTTTATTCACTGGAAGGATATGTATTCACACTTCTTACCGCAATTGATATTAAAATACATAATTGTCTTGTTTAATTTATATGAGATATCGAAAGATCACATAAATTATAAATTGTCGAGATACAGTTTAGTGATACAACAGTTGTTTGTTAGATAAAGAAAATATGATTACAGTCGTGTGTCATAATGAAGTTTGAGCGAAAGACTATTATACCGTAGAAACAAAAACCCCATGATAACAGCAAGTTGTGATTTTGCGTTTCAGGGAGAAAATTAAAAAAAAAAAAGATCTCAATATCCTGTAGATATCTCCAAAAGAGTATTATTCAAGCGTTCTGTTCCTGGTGAATTATATCGCGTATAACACACTACCCTAAGATCTCGAGAGGACTCCTTTAAGTCTTATTAAGTTTTAAGGAAGTTACACTTTATTTGTTATCTACACACACACACACACACACACACACACGCACGCACGCACGCACGCACACGCACGCACGCACACACACTTGCCATCTGAAATGCACCTCCTAGTTACCTCATCGCCGATGAATGAATGTGACAGATAATTTTTTCGCAGCGGCTTCGCTACGCGTTACTTTCTACGAATCTCGTTACTCTTCGAATCGAGAAGCTCCTCGAGACGCGGGAGGAGGCGGATCACGCGATCACGATACGCGCGACGCACTGGCGCACTTGAAATCAAAGCTAGATAATTTTGTACTTACTCTCTTGCACACAGGATTTTCCTCGTACCTCGCGTGCACGTGTGCACCTGCGAATAATTACCGCGCGTCGCTATTTCTCGATGAAGTATTTCCGGAGGGCAGGAAGTATCATACGCTTGTTAATAACGCGCCTCGGCACAATATACAAACCAATCTCGTGACAGGCATTCCACAAGTGCTACTAATACTGCATGGTTTGTTGTAATAATTAATAATAAGGACTTGCTTCTTCCACTCGTTTCTTTGGGACGGTAACACCGTCAGCAACACCTGAGACGCGCAACTTCGCCTTTTTCGCCACACCCTTTTCTACATCACTATATCGACAGATCGAAGATTTAATATTAGGGGCGACAGGTTTTAATATCGACTGCGCGTCTAGATGTTGCTTTCGGCGCTCTCTTACATTGACGTGGAGATGTGTGCGTTTTTTTCTTTTTTGTACCGTTAGAAATATCGAATATATAAGACTGCTACACCGCTCGGAGAAACATACAACGCGACACTACATATCTCATCCCAGTTACATCCTTCGCGATGTTTTTCTTTTTTGTATATTCTTCCGAGGGTTTTTTTTTTTAAGATTTTACATAACCGATATGTATGATGCTCCGTTGAAGGATACGTATGTGTGTGTCGGCTTCTCCAAATCCAAGTTATTTTCTTTTCTTGAATCGCGGACATCTCGAACATTTTATTCCTAAACTGGGGTACACTTCGTTAGCTAGCTTTCGCTCGTGTATGTTTTCTGGCGGTATATCCGAGTATTAAGTAGTCCAGCAGTGTTATATAGGAATCTGTGCGTTTCAACGACTGAAAAAAAAAAAACTATATAAGATATCTCAGGTAGTTACGCGAGCTCGAAGAATGCCTTTACTGCGCTAAGTGTCTGGATTTTGTTCTTTAAGTTAAGTTCGTTCGCAGTTCGGCGTTAACGAATATTAGCAAGATGCAGATTTTCGTTCACGATTTCGCATTTCCCGGTAAGAGCGTAGGCGCTGACTTGACGAAAACATTGTATAATCGCATTAAAATCAGACTCATACAAATATAATCTATAGTGTAACTGTGTAGTAAAATTGATCAGTCATGTTTAAGATAAGTTTCTTTTTCGAACCGACGATTTCCTTCGTTACATCTGTGAGACTATACTCGTTCGCGTGAGTTTTTCAAGTAATGTTTCGGCAATACTCTGCAATTTCAGCAAATAACATTCTGGATGTCCACATAAATTTGTTTTTTTTTTTTTTTTTTTTTTAATTAAGATGACAAACGGCTAATTCTATAGATTTTTTTGCAGATTATCGAAACTTCGAAATCCAAAACGTACGATTTATATAAAAGTATGTCGCTTCCGCCTGTGTGGGAATAAAATTCTATGCAAGTGGAAGAGAAGCAATTTGACGTATCATTTGAAATTTGTGGTACTTACAGATTACAGTGAAGCGGAGACATCGTTTTTTTTAACATGACATTACTTATACGTTATATTCATTGTAAATAGGACAATATTTTTACAGCAAACGCAGCCCCTTTTTTTTATCGTTTGTAAGAAATTTCTTTTCGTGTACACTGTGTGCACACGATTCTGAATGTCGTTTGTTAAACGCAAACAAGTTCAGTAAACTCTTAACGTTCACGCTTATACTCGTATAAGTTTAATAAATTTCGCGCGTTAACGATGCATCACATGATAATTTACTGTCATTTATTATTATTATTTTTGTAAGGAACAGGTTTTATGACATGCAGTTTAACTCGAGTGCGACTGTATTACGCTGAATTGTGGGGTCATAATATGCATTAGGAGGACACGAATATAAAAAGTTTGCGATAAGTTATTTGATTTTGTCGAAATCCGCCGGGCGGCAATCTTTGGAATTGAGATCTTTTTCTCTTCTCCCAGAGAGCCTCATTTTTAATAAAAAAAATATTTCAACGAATCGTCTAGCATGTGTATGTGTATTTTATGTGATCATTAAACCTTTTTGCAATTACGACCTGCCAATTGTAATCTTCTTTATTAATATTTAATGTTTAATATCGTTGTGCTTCGTCGTTAAAGACAAGCGGAAAGGATCTTGAGAAAACAATATTTATTGCAAGTGAGATTTACAGTTATATTTATATTACAATATAACTGATTTTACATATAGCAGAACTCTTCTATTCTGAAACAGCTGTTCTTCTGACGAATTGAAGTTCTTCTGTAGTGCTTTTTCCGTTGAATATTTGCCACGTGATTGTGCGACCACATGCACAAGTTTGCTTACCAAAAAAAAAAAGCGAACGAAAGACAAGACGCGCAACATTTTTATCTTACGCGTGTGTCATTAGAATAAGAATAAGATTTGGAGGGAAGAATAGAGAAGTTCGGCCGTGTTACACAGAGATATACAGAGTTTTTCTTTTTCTTGTGATAACAAATTGTATGTAGAAATATACTGGAAGTATAAAACGACTTTGTCCATATCGATTCTTAGGTTCTCTTTTCGCGTAACATACTTCTTTATGTTCTCTTTTCGCATAGCATACTTTACAGAACTACGTTCGGCAAATGTTGCGCAATGGATATTCTCTACTCTTAAAAAAAAATTATATAATAAGTACAATAACGAGTACAAGCATCTTTTTTTTTTCTTGTACGTTGAACAGATCCCTCACTCGTGTGTCTCCGTTACTTATTTTCCGTTCCATTCGAAGACGACGTGGGCGATTATCAGATATACCATAATCGTTATGGTACTCGTAATCATGATAGGAAATCCTACCCTGCAACACAATCACGCGGCGTCGGCCTTTGATTACGCGATACTTCAATGACGGGAAATGACAAGAATCTCCGAAACGCGGTGACACATTTCCTGTCGAGCCGCGGCTTCGTGACGTCTCACTCACCTGAAGAATTGCATGAAACTGAATCTGTAGCCGTGCTGTTCCGCGACACCCATGCAAACAACGTTGGCAGTAGCTCCAATCAAAGTTCCATTTCCTTTAAACATAACTTTATAGCTAAGCAACACTGCTATTCGGCCATGTGAATACTGAAAAAAAAAAACTGGCGCTCTTGCCGCCGCGTTCGAAAGCGCCAGCTTTCGCATGGCCTTCGACTAATCCAAACGCGAAATCGTGTAATTTGAGGGAACCAAATCGCTGATGCCGCACAAAGCTCGCAAGATAATTTTGGGAGCGAACTTCGTGCAGCTTCAGACTGACTTAGTTTTCGCGAGAACGACCGTTGAATCTAGAAAATTTCTTACCTCCCATACAAGCCCCGAATGTCAGTGCCCACACCAGAGGCTGCATAGGCAGGCCGAGCTCGGGATTTTGGGCGAGATTCGTCGCGATTCTCACCATCATGGTCGCGAGCGGTACGTTGTCGACGAAGCAGCTAGCCAAGGCCGACACCCAGAGCAACAGTAGTATGGCAACCGCTAATCGAGACTCTTCGTTGACCGACAGAATAAAATCTTCGGTTTTTTTGCCGATCCACGAGATGAGGCCCATACGCGAGAGCGCCTATTTATTTTTCAAATGCCGTTAAACTTTCCGACGAATTTTTTTCAATCCGAAAAAAAAAACTGCGTCTCGAGGAGGGTCTACATTAAAATTGGCAAAAGGAATTTTTTCATAGAGTTTTCCCGACACACTACCTCCATGAGAATGAATAACGACGCGAAGAAGAGCAAGGTGCTCCATTCAACGCGCGCCATGACGCCGTCGAAATCCTCGCTGTCGGCCAGTATCAGAAGCAGCAGAACGCCGATCAGAGCGATCCAGCCCAAGGACAGATGTAACTGAGGTAGACTGTGCAGGAAGAAGAGCGTGATTACGAAGGCTAGCACGCATCCCGATTTCGCCAGCAACCACCTGTCTCTAATAGGATACTGGAAAAGAATCATGCTCGTAAAAAAAAAAAAATGCGTGAAATCGCCGCGATTAGTGGTCGAAGCAATGAAGACTCCCCCCCC
>NW_012026812.1:2850764-2860059 GCF_000956235.1 Wasmannia auropunctata
TGCTCTTCCGATCTCCCTCCTAAAGTTGAAATGACTATTCAGCCTTGCCTTTTCTTGCAATTCCTCGAGCGTGGTCTTGTACTTCTCTAACGCCGCGCTCCCCGTGATCAGCTTCTTCTTCAGCTGTGACAGTAGACGTTGCACTTTCTTCAGTAACGTCTCTCTCACGAGATTCTCGTCCTTGCTGTAATTGGAGAGACTCGCCGCCGCTCGTTGCCAAATAGCGATCGTGTGCCTCAGTTCCTGTGGGAACAATCATGCGCGAAATCGTATAATTTTTTGATACTCCAATGCATTGGGAGTATTCGTGGCGTATATATACCTGTACATCTTGCGGCTCGTCGAACCTGAGAACCGCGACGTCTCGAAAAATGTAGCGAATTTGCGCGCTGACCACGATCAGCACTACTATCACGCCGATGCTCATGTGAAAGGTGAACGTACCGAAATCGATTCCCTACGACGCGACAATCGTCTGTTAATCGTCAGGTCGACCGAAGACGTTATCTTTTCTATTTCCGAAGCGTGCAAGCGCTCAGCTTCGTGTAAAACTCACGGCGTTTTTGACATCTCGATTGGAAGCGATGATGACATTCGGCGGATCGCCGACCGGCGTCATGGCACCGCCGATGTTGGAGTAAACCACCATGGCGGTCAAGATCGGCACGGGATTCAGCTCCATCACCTCGCACAGTCTAATGGTCACCGGAGTCATTAGCAGCACGGTCGTCACGTTGTCCAGCAGCGACGATAGAAACGCGGTGAAGAAGCAGAGGGCCATTATCATCGGCCACAATTTTCCGGCGGTTATCTAAAAAATTAATATGTGACGAAAGACATATCTCAGTTGTGCCACTTTAGGCACGTGCCAATTTTCTTCTCCTCTTACTTTGTAAGCGTAGACCGCCAGCCAGTCGAACACCCCAGTTTCGGCGATGATGGCGACCAGCACCATCATGGAGAACAGCAGTATCAGCGTATCCATATCTATCCAGGATATCAGTTCGTCCATACTTGGTCGCTAAAGTAAAAAAAAAATATGCCACGTTTTAAATTTTAAAAAGTGAAAATTATAGAAGGGGGTGCGTTTGCGCGTTACCTCGTTTAGAGTCGCCAATATCGCGATGGACATCGTAGACGCCAGCATGGCAGCCAGAGCTCTGTGCACGATCTGTTGAAATTTCCTCCAATTCGGTTAAATTGATATATAATTCAAATTGATCGTAACATTGCGAGGCATTTAGGAATCGATACAGTAATAAACACATCCTAAATTCGCGTGACATGATTTACCTCGAAGATGATCAGGATGTATAGACTGATCAGGATAACAGCGGCGTACGGTATGCCGGTGTCGGTGTTTATCGGCGACAGATCGTAGGCTAACGAGAACGAAAGATTGGACTTCGAATTTGTGCGTAGGTTGACGAACATTATGCCGTGCGACAAAGTCCTACAAATAAAATAGATACACTTTGTTAGAAAATTCTGAGATATATTTTTGCGAGACTCGGAAATATCTCTCTACTGGCATTTTGCCGACAAAATTGATCTCGTATATAAAATATAAAATTTATAAAACTTATTTTCATTAAGATTTGAGTAATATTAAAATATGAAATAACACGCGCGCGTACTTGCTGTCGACATTTATTTTGAAAACCCTCTGGTGCCTCTGCTCGGGGAAAATGTTGATCAAATTTTCAGGCAGTATCGGCAAGGTCCACACGTCGCTTACAATCTGCAATTAATAATCGCAAATATAGCTAATATAGTTTACACAGCATAATTATCCAGTAAGCAAAATTTTAATAAATGTCAATAAATTTAGCTATTTGGATAAATACACGCGGTACATGATGCGATATAATTAAAATTAATTTTTTTTTTTACGAAATATATAAAATGTATAAAAGAAACGACCGCGCAAAGGATATTTGAAATAATAAGAGCGAAGCAGTTTGTTAATATGACTGATTCCTTTTCTTTTTTTTTCTGTTTCAGAATCGGCGTCTGGGTTTAGCATCGATGCATTCTTTCGATGCAAGTATGAGCGTACGCGAAATAATTTTGCGCAAAGCAAAACGCGTTTAAAAATGTAGACACCTTCAAATTGTCCAAATCGGCAGAGGAGAGGTTTGAATTGAATTTCCTGCCCGCCAAAAGCTGTAGCCGTACGTCTAAATAACGCGCGGATAAGTTCGCAGGTAAACATTCGTTTTTAACTAACGGCAACAATGGTCCTTCCATCGTCACGTTGATCAACTTGCTTGTAACGTGCTCGTTGATTCGGTAATCTATATATTGTTAAGGAGAGAGTATCTCGCGACTTGATATTATTATATTATTTAACGACGAAATTTCGTCGTTTCCTTCTGAATTTTATCTCACTCAAAATAGAAATAGGCATAAATTCGCAGATTGATTATTATATTATTTAACGATGAAATTTTGTTTCTCCCGAATTTAATTCACTCAAAATAGAAATAGACAAAAATTCGCAGTTTGATTAATTTCCCGATCGACTGGAAGGATACTCTGACTTTCTCTGCTAGACACAGAAAGCTGGTGCATCGTCTCGGGCTTCTCGTTCTTGAACATCATTATCATCTGCAATACAAAGCGAACGTAAGATTTGTTAATCGATGCCGGTCCGATGGTATCTTACTGTGAATAGCAGCCAACAGAAGGAGAGTACGATCAATTTCATGTAACGGCAAAACGGCTTCTGTCTCTCCTGCGTCTGCACATCTTGCCCGTCTTCGTCGATGTTGTTCTGATTTTGCGTGCTGTCAAAATATCAGGTTTATTAGGATCCGCACGTTCTGAGAGACCCGCCATCGGGTCTCGCGTTAAAATTCCCCCTTAATCGCGTCACGTAAAGACAACGTGATTTACCTGTTCGGCGCCACGGGCTGTGTCCCGAGAGACATGTTCACAATCAGGCAGTCTCTCTTCGGGCAGTCGAGAGATCTGGAAACGGCGCGTTATCTCTCGTTATGTTAGAAATTCTTTCTCGCGGAGATTTCTTTAGGCTCATTTCGCTCACCTCGTTTCCGCTATTCGATCATATTCCCTCTGAAAGACCGCCAAACTCGGATCCAGACGTATCGCCTCCGGTAGTTGACTCCAGGCGCGAAGCACCTCCTCGGGGATCTGACCGAATATCACCGAGCTCGAAACGGAGGAGCAGGGACTGATCGGGCTGCGCACAACTTTGAGGACATTAATTGCCATTGCGAATTATATCCGGAAATTGCAAATTGAATCCCAGAACTACAAACGTGTGATAAATTCTCCGAGAGATCCGGCGAAAATATCAAGCTGCTAGCGCGTCCTTCAAAATTGCTGTATTAAATTTTAATCGTAACTTTGCGATTTAACAAGCGGATTGGAATTTTAATTGTATAATTGTTTACGATTTAAGTGTGTTATTGTTTATTGATGTCTGATATTTGCCTGGAAAGCTCTGTAGGGGCATCTTTATTAGAGTATAAAAATGTCTTATTGAAAGTCTAAGAGATGCAGCGTGTAGTTCTGGGGTTGATAAACAGATTCCGTTCCGATATCCTTACCTGAATTACGGCCGCCCGCGCCGTGAGAAGTCGTGCTGAGGTACACCCCCGGCGTTTGCAGGCCATCAGTTTCATCGTCGCTCATATCGTTCTGCGACATTATAGCTATTATCCTAAATCACAGCCCGTTATTGTCCCTTAATGTATAAAGATTTTTTGATTGAATTGAAATATCAGTTCGGTTAAACGCATTTTATTTAGACATGTGCCGCGCGCTGCGGCTCCGAAAGCACTGTACTACTGTAGGAATCGAACTGCTTCACTCGTATTCGCGAGATTCTTAGAGGTCACTTTACATATTATTTACATTTTACATATGTACACAGTCGCGGGGAATTCATAGAAATTGGAAAAATAAAGTGTGTTATACGAGCTCATTTATCGCGGTATCCGTTTTTATCGTGATAGCAAATGTGAAGACTTTTACAATTTACGGAAAAATCGTATTATATAACGTATTATATAAAACGTATTATATAGAATCGAATTGGAATATAAGAAATAACAGCTTCAACTCTAACGCGATCGTGTCTGTAGAATGTGGGGAAAAATTAAATATATAAGTTTGAAAAATAATAAATTTATTATACAGAACAATACCATGTACTGTACAACAGTTTTGTATCAATTATGTTAAAAAACATCTATCATTTTTTAACGCTTTCAATTAGCTCAAATATAATACAATGCAATTGTGTAGTCATACAATGATTAAATTATCCCAATTGCAAGTATATTATAATATTGAAATCTACGAGAATTCGTGTCTATTGACGCTTTAAAAAATTACTATGTTTTTATATAAATATACAATCGAACCCACAATCTCATAGATATCAAATTAGTATGTAATATGTTATATACAGTTGAAAAGATTAAAAATAACTCGGGCATTCTTCAGGAATCCTTTCACACACATTTTATAAATAACATACAAAATCTTATATTACATATTGTGCTGTGATCGCACGACGCTCGCATAAAGCATCTCTCTCGTACATTATTTAAAAGTCTTTATCGAGGAGCACGAGGTTTCACGTGTCATTTTCCCTGATGCTCCTAAGAGGCTCCCTTGACCTGGCTACGCGTCGTCGGCCGATTTATTCCGAAGGACGATTTGCAGGTCCTGCATAGCGTATTTCTGCATCACGTAGTTGTACCGGCAGTAGCACCAGTAAACCACGACGACGCCCATGTAGGAGCCCAGGGCGACGTTCGTCGACAGCTTCGTGCGGCTGGTGAACATGAAGGTGGCCAGGCCGGCCCCGAGACCGCTGTAGATGCCGTTCAGCATGCTATGCTTGAAACAGGGAATCTTCCTGATGTCTCGGCCGAACAGCATCACCGCCTTGGACTGATCGTCCTCGTCCGCACCTTGGACGTTCATCGCGCTCCTCCTGTTTTAATCGGGGATGATATAAACGCTTTTACGTAATCCTCCACGAGAATGCGAAGTAAGGTTATAAACACAGCCCGGAGTCGCTGTCTGCTCCCTTCGTCTGCACTCTCTGCACTTTACCACACCTTCCGCTGTTCCTTCCCCTCCACGGTCATCTCGACTCGCGGAGTCGAGCGCGCCGATTGGCCGGCGACGACGGCGCGCGGCGCGGGACGTCGCACGACGCATGTTCCGTGCTATCGAATCCGCCGAGTGACAAGGTGGTGCGGCGCGGCTCTCGACTTCGGCCGACTCGGCTCTCGTCTCGGCTCCTCAATCCCGTGCACACACTCGGTCGCGTACGTGATCGCTCGCGCGCGACGTGAACCCCGACGTGGACGTTTGACATCACGGCTGAGAAAGCGTGGCACCGCCAACCACCGTCCTGCGAGAGGAGAGAAAGACCACTCCGTCGTTGACTGTACACACGTCGTATCGCGCGAGGACGCCGAGTCGTTCGCCGTCGTTCTCCGAAAAAAAAAACGGACACCCGTCGTCGTCACGTCATCCGTCCGAATTGTGCAAATCGCGGTGACATGCACGCACGTTCAACCGTGCGTCGCTGCTCGTAGGTGCTCCTCCCCTACCCCCCCGTGTTCAGTTCCTACGATGTGTACCACGTATCCGCGCGACTCACCCGGGAGATTCAGCTGCAGAAGAGGTAAGGATCGTCCCCCGCTGTCCCTCGGCGACACGGGGGATCTCCGCGACACACACACACGGGTCGATCGCGGTGTCCCTTAACCTTACCCGCGAAAACAATCATCCGGGAGTAACGCCGCGCGCGCGCGCGCGCGCGGATGATCCTCGATCGTCCTCGAACGTGCGTTGGCCTCCCGGGGCTCGCCGATTTCCCGGAACGCCGGAACTTTCGCGAGACGACCGGTAAATTAAAATCCGCGTCACGTAAATAAACGCGAAGAGCGCGTGTATATGTGTTCGGCGGTGCGATTACGTCACCGCGAACCGCGAGGCGCCTTTAACGGACGCCGCTTCGAAAGATAGTGATTGATAGCGAGAGATAAAGACGCGCAATCGCCGACGACGATTGCTCGTCTTGGATCACTCGCGAAAATAGATCGCGCCGGAGCACAGATTACATATATCTTGGAGTTGCAGCGCGCTTCGGTTCCGTAATTTTCTGTAACTTTTTTTTTGCGATACTCTTCTCACATCGAACGTCACCCTTTTTTCGAGCCACCCCCGCCCCGCGAGGAGTACGCGCGTCCGAGAGGACGGAGAAGGCGAAGGCATCTCGCATGAACGTGGACGACTTTTATTTTTTGTTTTTCAGTGTATTCGAGATTACTCTACGGCAGGCCAGGCATAAAACCGCCTAAGGGATTTTCGTTTCTGTGAGTAAAGGCATTCGCGGTGATATCATCCAAGGAATCCTGCATAGATACATGCATTCTAATCCGCGGGAAGGGGAGAGGTGCATGCACGGCGTTTATTTTCTCGCGCACTACTAACCACGGTCTCGCTCTCTCTCTCTCTCTCTTTCTCTTTGCCTCTTCTCGCAATCTGTCCTCTTCTGCTCCTTTTACTCTCGATCTCCGTGGGAAGTATCATATTTCCATATTCGGAACGCGAGTATTGAGATTCGAGGAACTCCCCCCCGGAGGAGAAGAATACGCGAAAGAGCGATCAGGAGCCGCGTGGAAGGATTCCCAACGGCTCGGAGGAGAGGCTCTGGATCCAGAAATTCTGGGATCCAATATTCGTCCGTCGTTTTCCTATAGGAGGCCGATACGAGCTAACTAAAGAATCGGCAAGTAATGCGAAATAAACGACCGTCGGCGTGACCACGGACGAGTCTGAGTATTGCGGAATTTGCTTCCTCGTGACTTTTTTCCGCGACGAGCGCCGCGATCGTTTTTGCTTCCCCGGGAGAGGGAATAATACAATGAAATCGTCGCGTCGATTAAGGGGGATCACTTGCGAGGGCACCTTCGTGGGTACCTCCGCGGTGCCCGCTAACGTTCCTCGCTAACGGTAAGCGGAGATTTCGCGCGCGAGCGCCCGACCGAACGCGGCGCAAGAAAGGTCAGATTCCATGCATTTACGGCGTACAGCGCGAGAGGCACCGGCCCCGCGATGCGGAGACGCGCGAGGGGCCGATCGCTTTTACCCGGCTCGCTCCGTGCAATAAAGTGTGAAAGAAAAACATTTATCCGAAGTTATCGGGCCGCTGCTCGAAGGCTCGGTGATATTTTGCCGAATGTAGCTGAAAACAAAGTCCGAGAGAGGCAAAACAGTGCTTCAACATATATTTTCTCATCATTTATGAGGGTTTTCGAGTTTCCCCCTGTCTCAAAAGAGACTTCGATATCTTCCAGCTTCGTAAAGCTTACCAGAGAGATGATAAATTTTTTTTTACATCAATAGAATCGACCGATTTAAAAACGAAGCGAGGTAGTGCTCGTCATTGTATATTTTGAACCATATCTTAAGTTCCGACGTTACATATTTTACACTAAATCTTAGGTTTTTGATCTCCGTATGTCACCGTAGGACCCCTCTTTTTTTCGAGATCGGATCCTTCCTTCGAAATTTTACAATTATTCGCCTTTTTACTTGGCGAATCTTTATTCCGCGAGGCCAGTTACGGAACGCGGAACGCGAACTAATGTGATCCGCAATGCTCTCTACGACAAATCGGGCCAGTGCCATTTATCGTCCTACATTTGAAGATCGTAGCACGCCGGTCACCTTTCACCATCTATGCGATGCATTTCGAATAAAAATCCTCGGGCGCTCCCTGCACGGTATGTGTGTGTTTTTCGTAGTCGATAGCTTCTGCAGGCGATACCCGAGCATCTGTTACTTCAGATCAAGGGATCATCCGCCTATGAAAGAAGCAGAAGTATAGGCACATACACACACAACTGTCTTAGACATTTTCAAGTTTTTGCATTAAAAAAATTACCTATTTTAAATATTGTTTAATATATTTGAATATATATTTTTAATTTAATATATATTTATGCATGATGTACAACATAGGTATAGAAAGACGAGAAATTAATGTGAATATAAAGTTCTAAAATTTAAAAAAGATGCGCATATATTTACGTAACGGTATTCATGACATTCATCCTGCGAGAGATGGAATGTTTAGTGAGTCATTGCTATCGCGTCCCGCGCTTGTGGGTCAATACCCATCTGCGTTCGATCTGTGCCCGAATTTTCGAGGAGAGCGACGCCCGAGAGAGACTTCGGGCTCTTTAAAAACTCGTGTCCTATTTTCCGAGTTTAGCATTCACGTCCCTTATCTAATATGGATTTTATCTCACCGTGATATATTCTCGGCAGTCGGATGATCCCATTAGACCGATGAAATACTTTATTAAACGTTTCTCTCTCTCTCTCTCTCTCTCTCTTTCTCTCTCTCTCTTCTCTATTTTAAATATATCTCTACATGACTTTCCTTTGAAATATTTCCACGGGATCCCTTTAATGCCGCGCAGAGGCATCCGAGTACCGAGCAAAAGCTAGCGCGCGTATTACATCTCTTGGAGTGTTTTCTTTTTCCCCGCCGCGCGCCTCGCTGTCTAAAGTGTCTCTTCTTCTGTGCCTACATTCTGTATATCGCAGCACCGCGGCGCATCTAATGGGAACGAAGCGAGCTCGGTTCGTGACCTGCGGAAGATTGAGAACCGGTGCCGTAACGCGAAAGGTAATCATTGCAGATGATGTACCCACGGCGTACCACCGACCGCGCGATGCCTCTTAAATCGCGCATTTTCTCCTTTCGACCGAGAAACAAGGCTTTATACGTATCGATCAGCGCGAAACTTTTTTCCTCGGCACGTTACTTCTCTATAGTGGCGGCGCTTGGTCTCTTCTATTTCTTGGTACCCTGGGCTGCATATCCCTCCGCCGTCTGTACACACTTTCTTTTTGCTTAACGATTTTCGCTTCGTTCGACTCCATCGAGCGAGGATTCCTCGCGTCGCGGCCGACCGCGAGGTAAAACATTAATGAAGGTGAATGGGAAGGCAGGTGTGCAATCGGGATGAGGACTGTTACGGCGCATAATTTAACTCCTTCCGCTATATATCTATCGTTCGGCAGTCTCTATATATATATATATATATATATATATATATATATATATATGCGAGCGGTACTATATAAAAATAATGCGTCAACGGAAAAGCTCTACTCGGAAAGAACGAATTTTGTTGAAAGGTTTAAAAATTTTGCTAAATACACGGAGAGAATTTTTTTTTTTTAAATTTACCCTGCAAATCATGTTAATTGTGGGACAATATAGTAT
>NW_012026812.1:2860079-2863460 GCF_000956235.1 Wasmannia auropunctata
TGTGCACTACAATAAATTTGACAGTAGTAAAATACAGTAAAATTTATTGTAGTGCACAGTAAAATTAGGATAAATTAAAAAAAAAATTCTCTCCGTGTACAGATCTGAAAATAATTTTTTGTTGAATCATCAAAATAATTTCTTGCAAATGTTAAAACTGATAAACATTGCTGTAAAACGTGTTGTTATTCTGACAGTCATTTTGACTTTCGCACAAAATTATTTTGATTATTGAATAAAAATTATTTTCAGATCTGGATTCAGCAAAATTGTTCTTTCCTGTAGTCTAACTAATTTATAGACGGGTGCATCCTGGTCTTTCTCCAACTCTATTATACGCTTGAGCTTAGCGCTCTCGAACGGCTTTACAACAATTAGCGTAAGCGCACGAACGCGTATATATACATATATATATTACCGAGCACTCGTATACTTTTTTTTTTACTAACACATACTCTCTCTCGAACAGCGTTCGGTGCCGGGACAAGGTTGGCGGATCTATATGGGGCAATGCGTGTCTCGTAAGGCGGGCGCCGTCGTCGCAGCATCCGGTCATCACAACTCGCCCTCGTACCGTATCATGGACAAGGCCCAGAAACAGGTGAGCTTCTCCGCCGTCTTTACACGCATGTATGTACATCCGCGCGCGACATCGTCGCGTCGCTTTAACTGCAGCGATAAAAACACCGTCGACCGCACCGCCGATGGACGTTGAACTTCAAGGTCCACGTTCACCGCGTCGACGTCTGTGGTGTCCCTGGCTGTTCTTGCCCGTTATTGCATTTACGCAATATCCACGAGGGATCGCGTATATATGTACATATATGTACCTACATATGTATGAATACGCGCTTTCCGATACGCGGATCGCGTGTACTGCATGCACACGCTCGGACGTATAGCGGAAAATCCAGCTGATCGCGCGCGGGTGGCTACAAGGCTGAAGGCCACGTCGAGGTTCAACGCCCTTTCTCGAACGCGCGATTCCACCCGCAACGGGATTGCGCTTCACCCGCGAATAGATCATCATTCGCGCGTATCCGTATTCGCGAACGATCGCCCGTGCGACCGTGCGTTTCCTTTCCGTAAAAATGAACGGTCGGCGACGCGTGACGCGAACTTTATCGCGTTCGCCGACTCTGTTTCCACCGGCGCGGCGCGGCGCAACAGCGAAGGCGTCGGAGCTATCTTTCGGCGCTGAACCAGTTTTCATTTCACACGCGATCGAAACAGCTTTATGGGAGCAGTGCAGCAGTTTCGACGATATAGCGGATATTATAATCTTCGGCCCGCTTCCTCCCGGATCGATTACTCGCGATTGAAGTCTATAACGATAATAATAACGTCTTTCGATGTACGACGTGCAGAGATAAGCCCACCGCGCAATCGCTCTCACGCTCGAGTGCCTCGTCTAACGATTAAACTAAGAAGAGTTCGACTGTCGAACGTATTCACGATGTATTTCCATGCAAGTTATGCCGATCTCCACTTTCGCGGCTCGCGTTACCTTAACTTTCTCATGCACGAATCGCGACGAATTAATTATCTTCGAGCGGACGTGACGTGATGAAACGCCGTAAATTCGCTTTAACAGCTGATTATCGTTTTGCCTATAGACTTGCGCTATCCCGTTTCAGTGTCAATGCACCGGAGAGTAGATAAATATAGTCTTGAAAATAGTCTCCGTGTAGTTCGAGTTAATTGTTTCCGAAGGTAATGCGAGGGTTTTAAAAATAAAACATTACGGGCCTTAAATGTAGAATAGTCGATTTGCGTCTCTTCGCATTGGACTCAACACGAAAAGAAGATTTAAAAAATTTGCTGGATACAAATTTAAAAATACTTTTGTTGGACCATTAAAAATGAAATAATTTTATTGAAAATTCAAATTGCTAGAACATCAAATCGTCTCACAGCAATGCATCACTTTTGAGTTTCCGACAACAGTATTTTAATGATTCAACAAAATTATTTTTAGATCTGTGCCCGGCAACATTTTTAGACCTTTCAGCAAAATCGTTCTTTCCGTGAACGAATTCAATGAGCGAGGAGCTTATACATATGGACGGGTATGGCAAGATATAAACAATCCTGATATTACTAAAGGTAAATTCTTAGATGGTACAGTAAGTGCAAAATTAGTATTTACAGAAGCAACACAGAACGATATTCCAACTCTTAAAAACAGTATCTCTTGGACTAGCTATATTAATCAATCTGAAAAAGGAACTCCAAAGGTATTTAAGCAACTGAGATTATTTCAAATTGATTTTTTAGTTAAAGATAAGAGATCAGAAGAAACAGGATGGGTTGCAGGTACGTTTATTTATGATTGTACCATAAATAATAAAAATCCATGGTTGAATATGAAGTTAATGGGTATTGCTTGGGGTAACGACACTAATTATTTTACGGCAGATTATATAATCGGAAAAAGGTTATTAGAATGTTGGATAAATGTTTGGATAAATCCCGATGTTGTGAAAAATTCTTTAGGGTATTTAGGTAGACTTAAGGTAGTACACTCACAAATTCAAAATATTGAGAATTTCTTGAAATTGAAACTAAATGTTGTACTAGAAGTCGTTGACACGCTTGTGCAATTAGAATGAGATTGACCATCTCAATACTGAGATATAAGCAATTAAAAATTGCATTTTTTATACGTGTTGCCCATACAAAGTCGAGTTCAGACGTGTGCTCTTCCGATCTTTGTAGGGCCTAAACTAATATTGAGATTTTAATAAAAAACGAGTATGTGATGAAGGGATATGAAACGGATATTATGAAAAAAATTCATTATTTTCTACCATTTAGTTTGGAAAATAGAGCCTTTTAAAAAATATAATTTCCGATTTTGATTGACATGGAGTGGAGGCAAGTGAAGGAGGCGGCCATTGAGCATCTGGCAACACCGCACTTCTCGCGTATATCGCGTTCGGTTCGGGACGTTCGAGGTTAGATATCGCACTCTATCTGACATTTTAATCTGGATTCGACCGTGAGCCACGGGCTGAAGTGGACGTTCGTGGCCGAGTGATTCTAGAATCTTCCAGAATCTTCGCGGTATTGACTAGCATCTCACCACGACTTAGAATCTCATCGTGCCGTATAGTGACTACGACTTAGAATCTCATCGTGCGTTTAGTAAATTGGGCAGTATTATACCCGCCTGGGTGTAGGTCCCACAAAAGAAAAGAAGAAGAAGAAGAAGACATTTTAATCTACCTTGCAAATGATCACCTGATAAACAATTTTTTTGAGGTTAGGTGGACGAGGTTAAGTTATCGACGACAGTGCGACGTTGTCACATTCGTCACTCCAATCGCGCTGTGTTAGTCTGCGTCTATCTGAATTAATTTTTTTTCTGCGTGTGCGTGC
>NW_012026812.1:2863480-2921396 GCF_000956235.1 Wasmannia auropunctata
ACAGGCGCAACCAAATATTTTCTCTCATTGGTGAGTGGGGAATATCAGTACCAAGCGCGCGATGAGACCTAACTTTTGAATGGTATTGTCGCGAGTGTACTACCTTAATGGTCCAATAGATAATAAAAAATCTTCGTGTTTGTCATGCCATAGCACAGCACAACATCCTGAGAAACCTTCATCAGTACCACCAGAGCATGCAAAGGAACAAGAAATAAAACACTGGTTTAGGAATCTAAAGGAAGAATCATTTGATGATGGAGCATTTAATTTTGATTATTCGAAGCAGTTAAGCCATGGTGTTAGAAACTACTATAGTGCTAAAAAAGAAAATGATCCTATTGGATGTAAAGCTTTTAATTATAAAGATATCGCTCAAGCTCTGATCGGCTAAATGAGTTTTATAGTCTTGAAAGCGTGTGAGGTAAAACTGTCATATGGAAAACACAACAGTTCTGTGGAAAAAATACTTTTGAAAGAAGTACCTAAACCAACACATCCCAAAACGAACTACTCTCACCACTCTTGGTTTTGGCTGCTGGAAATGGTTGTATTAACTAATTTCCTAATAGAATATGTTGTTAAATTAACAATAATTTATTCAAAACAGCCTGAAAATAAAATGTTAAAACATATATAAAAACTACTTGCATAGCCAATTTTATTTACTAGCATATAGTAAGATCTAATATAATCTTACATTTCTATGTAAAATAGATGGGGTTTTATGTTAAAAGTGGAGCGTTCAACAGATTATTTAAAAGGGGCTAATTTAGAGATTACTGAGCCGATAGAAGAAGAGCAAAATACGCAACAAAGCAGTAAATCTTTTCAGCCTAAACCTAGAATACGGAGGCAATATAGTCCTAATGATAATAACTTGCAATTACTTTCCTTAATAGCTCGATATAAAAAGGATCCTGCTTTAATTAATGATATTAAAGGTTTACTCAATAAGGTAGATATTAATTATAGAGATAAAGATGGTGATACGTTTTTACATGCTGCCATACAAGAAGGACATCAAGATGTTGTTAAACTCATACTAGAAAAAGTGACAAATATTGACATCGAAAATAATGCAGGTAAAACATCACTAAGCTTAGCTAATGAGCTTGATAATAGAAATCCTAATAAACAAAGTATCATTCAAATGCTAAATACATCTCGGCAAAAGGATGATAAAAGGAAACGTAAACAATCTTCATTTGATCAAGACAATAGCTCTCAATTTGCTGAGAAAACATTAAATCAACAAGATTATCAAGCATGGAGACGGAGGAAACATGGCTGACGCAGGAAGATGTTGCTAATATTGCTAGGATTAAATATGGGTGGCATGGAGAAGATAATAATGTAATATTTGAAATTATTGGATCAGTAGAACAGCTAGGAAGGCAATTAACAAAGCAAAACATAGACAAATTGACAAAATCTAATAAACAATCACTAACATTTATTGTTAACTTAAATAACTTTCATTGGGTAACACTGGTTGTCATTTATAGTAATCAACAATTTTCTGCTTATTATATTGACTCTCTTGCTAGTGGGATACAGAATAATATTTGTAGTAAGTTAAGTGAAAAAATTAGAGAAATTAATATTCAATCTTTTAGCATTGTACAACAAAATGATGGGTATAATTGTGGAATATTTGCCTTAGAAAATGCAAAAATAATTAACGATGTAATAGAATCTGGCCAAATTGATCAAATTGAACAGAAATTAAAAGGTTACAAACCAACTTCAGATGATTTAGAGAACAAGAGAAAAGAGTTTGCAAAAGCGTTAATTGGTTCTAAAGAAGATAGTAGTCCTAAAAGGCGAAAAATGTCTAGTCCTGATCCCCAGCATATGGAAGTTGATGTAGGACTTCAATCAGGATCTTCAAGTTCAAAAAGACAAAAATTAGGATCCCCTAAATCAGGATCTTCATATCAAAGTGGTGAATTAGAAAGCCACGGAATTAGTCAAAAATATCCTAAATTTGGATTGGTACATACCTTACATGGCGATATTTATCAGCTAAAGTTATTAATGCTGTTTGTGAAAAGAGGATTGGATAAAGAGTATCTTTTTGAATTAGCAACAGAAATGGGTGCAGCTGAAAAGTTTGATGATTTGGTTTTTCAATACAAAAAGAGTAATGCAGATGGAACAGAAGAAAAGGTAGGAAGGTTTTTGCAAGCTAAGCATAAACAAGATGAATCTAAAAAAATTTCTGTCAATGATCTACTTACAGAAAAAAATGGAGAATTTAGTCTACAAAAATACTTTATTTCTTATCGTAAAATCCAACAAAATCGAGAGTTTAAGAATGGTAATTTAAAATGTAAAGATTTTGTTATTTGCACGAATATTGGTTTTAAATTTGATGATAAAAAAGGCAATCTGAAGCTAAGTGAAGATATCTTTAATGACAGGATGGATGAAAATGACATCTTAAACACTCAACTTTTTCAATTTAAGGATAAATTCACCGGAAAGGAGCAGATAGTTTCAATATTAAGAAACGCTCCTGATTTAACTAAGCTAGCAAAGAGACTTGCTGAATGTGTATTAGATGGTAAGTCTATAAACGATGATAGGTCTAAAGATGATCCAGAAAGCAATCTTTTTAAATCATATCAAAGTGCATTGATAGACAAAGTCATTGATAAAGAAAGTCACAAATTAAGTGTTGATTTTGTGAAAGGACAGCAACTGCCTGCAGAGACTAAAAATCTTCGAGTCGCTTTTGAAAAAGTATTTAATAATCGGAGAGAGTCTTTTAATTTAGATGATAAACCTGTTATAAAAGATCCAGAAGGCTTTGCTCAGAAAGTTGCTGAACTAATACTAAAAAATCAACCTAATACGGTCGTTAAAGTTGAGAAGAGAAAGTATGCTATAAAGGATAATTTTGATAAGTTAGCTGGTTATGTGTTAATAAAAAAAGATAACAAGATAAGGTTTAGCACAGCATTTTTAGATGATGATGAATTGCCAGGTAATTTAAAAACCTTTAGAGAAAAGTTACGAAGTAAGCTTCCGAAGCTTAACCTTAATCAATACGAGTTTGAAACTTATAAAGACTTCAAAACTTGTGAGGAAATATATGTAGATAAGAATAATTTTTGGGAAAAGATAAAAGAAAAAAAGTTAAAGCTGTTTGAGGATTTTGGAAAGCTAGATACCAATCTCCAATCTGCAGAAAAATTTGTAGAAAGATTTGTTTCTTTGCTAGAAGAAAGTACATTCAAAGAAAATCGAGTTGTAAAAATAAAAAGAGCAGACAAAATTATTAACAAAGATATCGATAAATTAGCCCAACACGTATTGATTGAAAAGGAGGACGAGATCCGATTTAGCTCAAAATTTTTTAGCGATACTCAATTACCAGGTAATTTAAATTATTTCAGGTCTCAATTAAAAGCCAAACTTGAGGAGCTCGATTTTAATTTTAATATACTTAAAGAGTACACATTTTATATCAGTAATTTTCCTAAATTTAACTTACCAGATGATAGTATTGATAAAATAGAAGGCAGTATAAAAGATTTTTTAGATAAATTAAGATTTGCAGTTAACCAGCCAAATGAAGATAAGCTTGGTGAAATTATTAAAGAAGAGTTGGGTAAAAAATTTAACATGATTGATAGGAAAAATGTTTATAGTAGATTCTTAGAAAAAATGCTGGATTGGATGAAAGACAAAGAAGGAAAGTTTTTTACATACAAGGAAGGAGGGACTTTCTTTGAAGAAATAAAGAAAGAGATTTTAGGGACAATCTGGTTTGATGTGAAAGATCCAGTACAGTTATTCACAGGAAGAAAAAGAGAGTTAAGTGAGTTACATAAAACATTACAGCGAAACCAAGGTAAAGATAAGATTATTACAGTAATATCACAGATGACCTCTATTAGCGGTTTGGGAGGAATAGGTAAAAGTGAACTGGCTAGAAAGTATGCTTATGCTCATGGGAATGATTATGATGGCAATGTTATATGGATAAATGCTGAGAATTATGATACTCTTAAAAAATCTTTTCTTAACTTGGCTAAAGATAATAGGTTAGGCATAGTTCCTACAGAACATAGAGATAAAAAAGAAAAGGCAACAGAAGCTATTGTTAAAGAAATATATGTTTTTTTTGCAAAGAGGAAAAGTTTATTTATTTTTGATAATGCTGAAAAGAATGAATATCTAAATAAGTTCTTACCGCTGAGTTCTTTAGCGCCTAATGCTAATAAGCCTTACATTTTAATCACTTCTCGTAATCGGGAATGGGAAAAAGGAATAGAAGTTATGGATCTGAATGAACTAGAACTAGAAGATGCTATAAAGTTTGTGAAAAAAGGGTTAGGTATAGAAGATAAGTCTCAAGATCAAGAGATAAAGACTTTAGTGGAAAAATTACAACGCTTTCCTTTGGCTATACAACAAGCAATAGCATACATTGAAGATCAAAGAGTCACAGGAGGATTTAGCATAGATGATTATCTAGAAGAGTATGAAAAGAAGACAAAAGATTTACTTGATTCTGAAGTGTTCAAAGGAATTGATAATGAGTATGCAAAAACAACTTTTACAACTTGGAAGATCACGATTGATAAAATAGCAAGTGATAGTGACCATGGACAGTTAGCTTTAAAGATTCTTGATGCTATAGCTTATTTTGCACCTGAGAGCGTCAATAGAGAAATATTTCTAGATTTAGCAGGTGGTGATGAAAGAAAGTTGAGATCAGCTGTTCGCTTGCTTGTCAAATATTCCATGGTAAATGGTGAGAAAAAGCAAAGTGTGCTAAGTATCCATAGGTTAGTACAAGAAGTGACGAGATTGGAGTTAAAAGGACAAGAAAAAGAAGAAGAGAGTTTAAAAGAAGCACTAAAGCTAGTTGAGACAAATTTTAAGAAGGACAATATTGATCATGCTATGTCAGCTTGGAGTCACGCAAGCAAATATGAAAAATTGGTGAAAGAATTTAGCAGTCTGCCAAGAATGGTTATCGAAGAATTGTATCATGGTATGAGATATAGCAAAACTTTGCCATTTGAAAAAGAGGCGTTAAAGTCATTAGAGAAATTGGGAAACACGCACTATGAAGTTCTTATAATGAAAAGATACCAGGCTAATGCTTATGGCGATTTAGGTGATTATGAGAAAAAAAGAAAGCTTCTTGAAGAAGAGGTTTTACCTATTCTTAGGAAAAATTACGCAGAAAAACCCATTGAAATTGCTAGGACGCTAAGGAACTTGGGTGTCGTTTATGGAGATTTAAGTGACAATGAGAAAAAAAAGGTTGAAAAAGAGAATTTGTTTAAGAGAAAAAAGGAGTATCTAAAAGAAGCTTGCAAAATTTTTGAAGAGTCTTTTGAGAATGATAATATTGAAGTTGCTAAAATAAAAAGAAATTTGGCTAATGTTTCTGGCGATTTAGGTGATTATGAGAAAAAAAGAAAGCTTCTTGAAGAAGAGGTTTTACCTACTTTCAAGAAAAATTACGGCGATAATCATCTTGAATTTGCTAAAGCAAAAAGAAACTTGGCTAATGCTTATGGCGATTTAAATAATCATCAGAAAAAAAAGGAGTTGCTTGAAGAAGTTTTGGCTATTCTTGGGAAATATTATGAATCTGATCATGTGGAAATTGAGGTTGAAGTAGAATTTGCTAAAGCAAAAAGAAACTTGGGTAACGTTTATAGGCAATTAGCTAAGTCTGAGAGTATTTGTGAGGAAGAAAAAAAGAAGTTGCTTGAAGAGGGAGAAAAGTTGCTTGAAGGAGCTTTACCTGTTTTAAAGAGATATTTTGGATCTAATAGTGGAATAGTTACTAAAACACACAAAAATCTTGAAAAAATTCATAAAGATAAGAAAAATTTTTAAGAGGTTATACTTCAGGAGGATAAAGTTTCAGCTGGAGAATGTTTATCAGATTCAAGTTATAGAAGGAAAAGAAATGCTGAAAATGAATGTTTATTTACCTGGGAAGACGTAGATGAGTTCAATACAGAAAAAGATAAAAAAAGAGATTTTAGTAAAATTAAAATAGATAGTGAGAAGTTCGTTGACTACATAAAAGATTTACCAGAAGAAAAATGTTCTCAGCTAATTCAGCTAGCAAGTGAAGCTCAAGTTACAGGTAGGTCTCAAGGTCTAGTCAATAAGCTTACTAGTAATCAGAAAGTCATAAGTCATCTAAATAGAGTGGGAAGAATCTCGGGTATGACGGAGAGCGAGTGGTGTCAATTGCGTATGGTGACCATGTTGTGCGGTACGGGGAAGTTCAAATAAAGGATTTATTGAATTTAAGACAACGAATTAAGGCTGAGTTAAAAGTTGCAGGTATGAAGCCAAAGAGAAAGATTATTTTTTTAACCAATAAAGGAATTTTATAAATGCTGCTAAAAACCTTCAAGCAATTGTTTAACAAACAAAAGATAAAAAGCTCAGCCTGGGACGCTGCAGGGTCAGGAAGAAGGGTAATATATTGGCAAGGAGAAGCGGGAAGCATAAATAATTTGCTTTCTCAAAGCCTTGAGCACTTGCGTAGCCGCTCTCATGATATGGTAAGGAAAAATCCTTACGCTGCAAATATAATTGATACAATAGTAAGTAACTCTATTGGAACAGGAATAAAACCGCAATCAAAAGCAAAGAATGCAGAATTTCGAAAGAAGGTGCAAGAATTATGGCTAAGATGGACAGATGAAGCAGACAGTAGCGGAGTAAGTGATTTTTATGGATTACAAGCTCTAGTATGCAGAAGTATGATAGAGGGAGGAGAATGTTTTGTAAGATTAAGAACGAGAAAGCTGGAAGATAGATTTTCTGTGCCATTACAACTGCAAGTACTTGAGTCTGAACATTTAGACAATAAAACAAATCAAACTTTAGCAAGCTTTAGCGCTCCTCGCGTGCACGGTTCAGGTGCGAAGAAGGAGAAATCGCGGAGAGAACTCTCGCGCGTCTTTTCTCCCCATTGTCTCTCCCGCCTCGTCCTCCCCGATCGCAACGTGATCGTGCCGATTCGCACGGCGGGATCACACGGTCGGATCGAATGCCGCTTCTTTTTCCCCATTGTCTTCCCGAGTGTCTCCTCTCGTTAGAGGCCTGACGTTTTCGACGGTCGGGCGACCCGGGAGATCTCCGCGCGCGAGAGTGTCTATCGTCCGCGAGCGGAAGCGCCAGCCTTTCGTCCGGTGAAACGGTTGCGCGCGTGCACAACGACCGCTGTGCACGCGCGAGAGTTCCGACGAGCGAAACGTGAAAACGTGGAAGTTCGCTCGATTCATTTCGATCGAGCCTGAACTCCTGCCTCCGCACGAAGCTTCCTTTGTCCGCGGCGTTATCGCGACGCGAAGCGCAGAGACTTAGGCCTCCTTATCAGCAAGCTCGATTACAAAGATTTTAATTTGGAAAAAAGAAATGATAACAAGATGAAATCCGAGTTTATCAGGAAATATAACGTTATATAACGTTTATATTATACTTCTGGCAAACGTCCTCTCTTATTGTATACCGGTTATTGTGATAAATATTATCACATGCCTCGGTCAAATTGGTAAAGGCACCCGCCCCGCAAAGTTCGGGAAGTTTTAGTTTTAAATTTTGGCTGAAATGTTTTTCGCAATAATTTGTTGGCAATGTTTTAAGATATTTATACACATCGGATTATTAAAAAATTGAAGATCTTACTATTCTAGCTTCAGCTGATTGCGTTACAAATCCGGTATTAATTTGACGCGCAGTTTAAATGACTGAATATTGGATTTAAAGTTCACATAGAAATATTATTAGCTTCAGCCTCGACTAGAAATAGAAAACGTTCCCAAATTTATTTGTGATGTTCTCGTACGCGGTCTAGTTGAAATTATTATTGCTTATATGTTACTAGGGAACTTCTATCGCATCAATCCGACGGATTTCTTTATCTCTTCGTAAGATCAGCTTCTAAAGATGTATACTTAGCGTTACGTAATCACAAATCGTTTCTAGTTTTATATTAATGTTGTTCCTTGATTTAAATTGATTCGCGCGAGTCGAAAGTGACGTTATCGCAATTCTTGCTGACGATGCTATTAAAGCCGTTTGCGCGAAGGAAATCGCTACGCTTCGTTGATTTCGCGTAACTGTCGTCGTGCTGCGAACTCCGAGGAAACGTTCTCGATAACGACGCACACCCTGCAGACTCGTTGAATCATCCAAGCTACTATATACAGGGTGCATCTCGAATGAGAGCGACCGCGGTGGCAGGGACGACGTGAAATCGATTCGTTTTCCGCGAAACTTTGACGGGGGGTGGGGGCGCGGGGGATCGTTCATAGATTCAGCCTCGTCGAGATTCAGGTCTGATTCTGACCGTCGAAAAAAATTGGACGATCCGCACGATTGTTGATGTCCGCGTTTCGTCGGGCCTGCGAACGATGAACGATGCAGGCCAAAATCGAGTCGGGCACACCTCTCGCGCTTCTGGAGGAACATCCTGTATACCGAGACGTGGGCGCATTCGCGAAATCAGCCCCTGGCTGCGTCGCCGTGTGCACGTCGGCGTCGCGACGCCGGCGCAGATGGCTGGATCGATCCCCGTGTTCGCTTTCCTTCGCGAGTCTCGCACGACGAGGCCGAAGTCGCGGGGGAGCGAGCGAGACGTATAGGAAAGAGCGAGGAACGCGCGGGGGTTGACGACGACGACGACGACGACGGAGTGCGCTGTCGCCGTCGTACGCCATCCTTACGATGTGACGGATCGCGAAGAGGAGCTCTCTAACCATCCTCCTCACGCGCCTGTCTCCGACGAAGAAGAACGCCTTCCTCGCGCCGGTTAAAAATATATATTCGGGACATGGCGACGTGAAGCGACGGTGGGCGGCCGTTAAATCCCCGTGAGAGATCGATCGACGACCGGCCGTGTGACATTGGCCCGAAAGCAGTACCGTCATGGAGTACCGGTACGGCAGCACGAGGTGCGAGGACGACTCGCTGGAGAACGAGAAGGGCATCGGCGTTGCGGTAAGGGATGCTCGGGACAGGAATCCCCGTCCTTCTCCTTCGGAGAGTGTGCTCTCTTCACGGACAACCCGCTCGAGGGTGCCGCGACAGTGCGCGTGACACTCGGGTGGGATTGTCGTCGATAACATCATCAGAGTGTCATTCATTGGGGTTCTCTCGGTCGCGAGTTTTTGCATCGTTTATCGAAGTACGGTTCCACGACGAGTCCTGGTTTCTGGAGCTGAAAACTGATCTTTGATATCGTTTATCTATAAAAAAAATTAATAGACAGATCGAAGAGATTTTATACATTATCTTTGATAATTTTATTCTCGAATTTGGATTTCGTTGCACTTTATACAGACGTGGTTGCACACGATGATTTCATGCGTTATTTGTCGCATCCCTAACATGCGAGGTGTGCCGCACGCGCAATCGTCCGAACGACGTCCCCGCGGTCGATTTGCGGCTGCCTCGCCGAGAGACACGTCCGTGCGTTGAAACGCGACGGGGGAGTCTCAGAGTTTCGAGCCTCTTCGCGGATGCGATCCCAGATTTATCGGACTGCCGGCCGCGCGTCGCGCGCGCGGTGACGCTATTTCTGGAGTTCAAACGGGGTTGCGGGCCGCCCTTTCTCTCTCTCTCTCTCTCTCATGCAGCACGGTGGCTCTCGCACGGCTTCCGCGAGAGTCGCGCCGTGGGCACGGAGGCGTGTTCCCGTCCGTCGTCGTTCCGCAGCCATTCGTCCCGATCATGAGACAATGCGGTGCTCGCGTGCACGTTGTTCCGGAGAGCGGCGGGATGCGCTGTCGGCGCCGCGCCGTTATATAATCCGTACGCGAATATCGATTAATATTGTTGCAGTCGGGAGTCACGCAGAAGGTTCGTCGAACAGATCCCGAAACCCCACGAGAGTGCGGTACGTATGCGCACTTGGCGGCTCGACGCTGCCGAGTGAAAAATTCGGAGAGAATAGGGATATCAGAGGAGTACGGGGGGGTGAAAGGGGATCCGAGATCGTGCTCGGATTAAATGGCCAAGATTTATAATATATCTATATATATAAACGATTGAAAGCGAAGTTCGCAATCTAATCGTCGAAATTCAATTACCCGGGATATCGATCTCCTTCTGCGGCTAATGCGTGACTGGGAACGATACGCTGCTGCTGATAATCCCCGGCTCTTACATCTTGATACCGAAGTAACTCTTTGTTCGCGACGGCTGTAGAGACGCGATAGCGATCGAGACGTATCGATCAAAGAGCCCGTCAGGTATATGCTTCTTTGTAATAAACGATTTCTTGCGCTCCTCTAACAAGCGATTCGTATCGGAAGAAAAGAAAAATCTCTTAACAAGAAATGACGTGTGCGTGTGTATGTAATTCGCTTTAATTCTGTCTTTTATAACTTTATCTTTTTCCCATGTCTATCATTGCCTCATTGTGTTCCGTGTGTCCCTCGCTTCGTTCACATGGACATCCTGTCTTCTATACAGCAGAGTCTGACGCAGCTTTTCTAACGAAGAAATCCTTGTTTTCAGGGCTCTTCGAAGCGCGGCACGTCGCAAACGCGCGGCACCGCGATGTCCTTCGGCTTCCGGCGACGGCCCACCAGTGGGATTCCGATGCCGATAACGAACTACGCCGGCACCACCAGCGAGAAGAGCCTGCTGCATCCGCGATCGAAGTCGGCCGGCCCGGAGCAGGATCGCCGGCGGATGATGGACGACGATAACAGCAACGTGATCCACAACTCGTCGTCCGGCCGGTCGACGCCGCGGCTGGCGCCGCCGAAGAAGGACTCGAGCGGGATCGGCGTCAGGACGAATCGCTTCGGCTACCGGCAGCCGCAGGCGAGATTCACGAACAAGGTCGGCGACATCTGCAACAGCCACAACATCAGCCACTACAATCAGGAGAAGCTGCAGCAATATCCGCAGCATCAGCAGCAGCAACCGGACAACTACTTCAAGCAGCAACAACCGAACCGGGTCGTTGCGCATGTGCCGCAGCACTTGTGCGGCACCACGACGCCGGCGAAGTCTCGCCCGTTGCAATCGAGTAATGCGGCTTACGGCGGCAATCCGATGGCGCAGCACGCGGACGCGAACAGACGAGCCTCGGGCATTCCGGAGCCCGTCAGCAGGTACACGCTGCACACCAGTCATCTGCCGCTACCGCAATACGCCGTGCGGATGAACGACTCGAACTCCAAGGTCGCCAAGACCGTGGCGAATCAGAGCAGAAAGATATCGACGTCGACGTCGAAGGGCTCGTCCAGCTCGAAGGAGGGCTCGGTGACCGAGGATTCGGGTGTCAGCAGCCAGCCGACCGGTCCGGAGGACAATGACAGGTTCAGAACGATGGATTACATGGACGACGGCTCCCTGAGGAGACGCGGAATCGGCGTGTGCCGACCGAGAAACCTGCGCATGGTGGTGTCCGGCAAGAGCTTCGACGTGAGAGACGTCCGCGACGACGACAGCACGGTCACGGAGATCTCGGTGATCCCGCTGCCCAAATCTTTCGCGACCACCGCGGCCAGTCTGAATACCGGCTTCGTGCGTGAGCGGGCCACGCAGTACCAGCGAATCGTCAACAAGGACAACAGGTACACCGACTCGACCGCGTCCATGTCCACCACGTCCTCAGAGGGCTACGACGAGGGTTGTCTGAGCGAGGAGAAGGTCTACAAGGATCGATCGCGCACCGAGAAGGTCCCGTCCATGAAATCGGACTTCAGCCCGCCCAGCTCAGACGATCCCGAGTACGGCCACGGCGAGGCCATGGCGGACGAGTACTCGTTGAGCTCCAGCGACGAGTATCAGCGTACCAATTCCATCATCGCTCAGCACGCGCAAGCGGTCACCGCCGCCACGAAGGGCGGCACGGCATCGAAGAACGCTCTGCGCTCGGTGTTGCTCACCATCGAAGATCCGGCATTCGCCGCCGCCGCCGCCACCACAACCACTTTGATCGACGACGAGACTTCACCGGTCGACAGCCTGTTTGACAGCCCGACTGCCAGCATCACCCAGTCGGACGGAAAGCCGTCGAAGAGGGACGAGGAGCACGCGCACGAACGTTCGGACAACACTCTCGAGGACGACGGTCCGGGCACGCCGACGAACGCCTCCAACTCGCTCAGCTTGTCCGAGGGTAGAGAGTTCTTCGACGACGAGATCGCGGACCAGCCCGGATTGATTTTCAGCGACAGCAACCAGAGGGCGAGAGTCGAAACGCCGTCCGCTATAGGGAGTCAAGAGAATAGCCACACTGTGGTCGAGATAAGCTCTAAGATGAGTGAGTATATAATTTGCTATTCTTGGCATTTTTGTCTCCTCCAAATTTCATATATTTTATGAGATTTAAGTTGCTAAATTTTTATTAAATTCTAATAATTATTACACTTTAATAGAAATAAATATAATAAAGTAAAAAAAAGAGTTAGGTCAACAAAGGAGCAACTTTTTGGTTGTTTAAATTAATATAAAAAATATTTTAATAATGATGGCCATCAATTTTTATTTATTAAAATATTTTTATACATACGAGCGATAATTATTTTATAACCTAAAATAAATATATTTTGTTAAATATACGTAGTTAGATATCTTTTAGTGAAATATATATCTCGTCACACTTGACAAATAATACAAATGTGATTTGTATTACAGATGCTGCGCATAACAAACGCGTAACGAACAGTCCTCATCATGGGCAGCGTTTACGTCGAACAGCAAGCCTGGACACTCTATCGCCCTGCGAATCCATCGCGTCGGATGATTTAATGTTAGATTACGACGGCAGCGACGCGAGCTCCTACGAGGAACAGCAGCGGTTAGCATTGAGCGATATAATTTTTGATAAGCGAGATATATATATACGTTACAGATTAGCTCGAACGTAGAAGTAAACGTATTACTAATTCTTCGTCGAATCGAATTATCATTGTCCGTCTTTCTTTCTCTCTCAGATTAAATTCCAATCCCGCGTTGCACGAGCTGGATGACGCAACTATAATCTCCGAGCTGGAGGCTCAGGGCGAGGAGGTGATGAGGCAGTGGAGTTCGTTATTGACCACCGCGCACATGGAGGAGGCGAATTCCAATTCCGCCAACAACAATTCCATCAACAGCACGACCGGCAACAATAACAATCAGGCCGCCACCGAATCCGGGTGTGTATTCGCATTTTTATTCGCTACCCTTCACGCCTGCGTTGCTGTCGAGACGTAAAACTCCGTGATGCATGGCGCTTCTTCGGGAATGATTAACGAAACGTGGATAGATGTGCCGCGGATAGATTTACAACGCGTGACGTACTTGCAAATGATATGTAAATTATGCAAAGACGTTCCTCCCCTCCGAAACAGGGGCGAAGGAACACGTAATACTGCTTTCTCGTGTTGTTATATTCCCTCGCATAGATAGACCCCCTCCCGGTAAATTACAGTTATCTCATTTCCGTTTTTCTAGCGCTTTTTTTTTTATTTTGTGCATCGCTTCTTAGGTATTCTAATTGCAACGTCGTTGTCTTTGTCTTTTGTGTCTTGAACGAATCTGTATATACTTGTATATATCAGTCATCTTTAGTTCCTTTTTTTTTAGTTACGTAATATCGATTGTAACATCGAATGCACAATTTTGATTTAATCTCGACGCGTTTATAGCGGAGCTCTCGCAATAAATACTGTAATACAGTGCAGAAACTGTAGCAGGCCTTAACTAGAGACAGTACGCTGTCTGTATGGAGATTGAAAAAGTACCTGATCGATGCTACAATATAGTTAGTCGATAAAGTATGCATACTGTACGAAGGAAGGAGACAAAGGATGTGTCATCCAACCATTAAATTGATGTATATCCGCTGTCTGTGTCCACCGTAGCTGTAAGCCACTCTCTTAAATTTTGATCAGCATGACCTTTCGAACGTTTTTGTATATCATTTCTCTCGTGTACAAAAAAAATTTCGCAAAGGTAAATGCTAAAATATTAAAATGCCACATGAGAAATGATGTGTGCAGGTGATGGGAGCATCTATACATTTTTTAGATTTAACGCCGACGTTTTAGGGAAAGATATATCTTTTGCACTTTTTACATTTTTAATATTATAAAAAACTGGTATCTTTTGACAGTATCTTTTGGGAAATCTCGTGATGTTTTAATTTTCTTATCCAATATATATCAGACTTCTGGCTTTTTTTCTGTAACATATGATCTTTTCATTCGAGTTGAATAACCAGATGATTGATTAACGAGAGTCTTGGAGAGGAAGAAAAGTGTCGCACAACATCCCTTTAGAAATTCTTTTCATATTCCATATTCATCATATACTATTATATAGATACGATATATATGCAATTTTACAATTTTAGTCCACATTCTGAAATGACATTAAACCGCGACAGAGAATCGTCGAAAACTCATTAAGCGCGTCGCGCGGGGAAATTGCACGTGTAAAACTTCGTCTTACATTGCCTTAATCTCTTAATTGAGGGAAACGATATTTTCCCGTATCGGGAGCATGAAGTACGTCGGAGGCAACATTTCGGATCGTGGTATCACGCGCAATAACGATCGCGTTTAGCCGCGAGCCGCGTAAGTTTCGAGCACGTCATGGCCACATGCGCATAACAGCCTACTCTCTTTCACGTCGCCGGCTCCTTTTTTACTCGATAGCTTTCTCGGCGAACGAGAAAAGAAGTGTACCTTGTGAAGTTCATGTTAGACTTGCTCTCCCTCGAACGTTCCCTCCGTCCTCACCCCCTGTCCTCGTTCTCGTGATTTTAATCGACGTCCTTGAAGCTTTCGTCAAAACGTGGCATCACTTACTCGTCCGTTTCGTCAGTTTTCCGTTCTGCTCTTCATTAACGGTGATCAGTAGGACTCAATGTGTGCGGTCGTAAGATAGAGAGATGTATAGAAAAATTAAATATTTCTTTTCGCAAATTGTATTGAATAATGCCGATTTACGGAGGTCTATATAGGGAAGAAATATAGTCGAGTACATTGATTCACATTGCTAATATTGAATAATGTTTTCGTACAAGGACCTGCTAATTTGCTGAGAGCGGGAAGTATTATTCTTTACGAAAATATTATGAATTTTCGGCAATGTGTCATCCGGGCTCTTCTGTATCTGACCGTATCTGCTTTATTCTTCCCTATATGAGTTTTTATATGTACATACATTATGAGACGTACGTACACCGCGTGATCTTTTACCTCCTTGCTTGTACAAAAATATAACGAAATAAACATGCCCGCACACATCTCGCCACACAGGAGACGCCACAATTCAGCGACAGTATTCTGTGTTCTAGCGCGCTAATAAAACGGGTGAAGCAATTGCAAATCCCCGATGAGGACTCCGCGGGTGGAGACTACTACCAGCTGACGTACCCTAACTAGCGAGCAGGGTCCGCCGGTCCTCCCTTGAATGTCGACTAGGCAAAACCGATAACCGCACGCCGCCGATTACCGAGAGACACAGTAATAATAATACACGGACGCAGGCTTGACGCGTGAGTGGTCGCGTCTTTTGTTAAAAGATAAAAAACAAAAAAAAATTAAGATGAACTCGTTGCGAGGCTCTCTGAAGATATTAATGGTCGGAAGGTGTACGGGTTTTACGAGATAAGACGAGATAAGATATTTCATCGCGGAGTGAAAATAAAGAGATTAAGAGTTTTTATTTGCCACACAAAGCTCGTGGCGCGACCACTCGCAAGTTAAAGACAAACGTTGTCAAAAGTGAGAGAGAAAGAGAGAGAGAGAGAGAGAGAGAGAGAAAGTGGGAAGAATCCGAGCGATGATAATAAATATAGTGTTGCAACTGGGAAATTTGGCGATTGGCTATGGTTGTGCGTCTGTGACTCTTGCTTAGGGTATGGCTAAATGAAAGAAAACGCGGAAAATTGTTTTTAGTATACAGAGCGTTTCCAAGTTTATTCCAAAGTTAGTACATAGTCTGATGAGTCTTTTCTTTTAAATTTTCAAAGGATAATCGCGATTCATTGTTATTTAGTGTAAGAACATTCTCTCGCGCGCAGTCCTCTGGTCTAATAATTTTCTACGAACTAACGTTAACGCTTGTAGGTATACTTTTCTAATCTTTTAACAGATTTTATATAATTATTGTTCGATATGTTGCGTGTCTTTCTTGCTTTCGAGAGAGAAGTATTAATTTTTGTGTGTTCCGAGAAAAATATTTACATATACAACTAATAACGTAACCAGCTACCCCATCCCGTCCAATTTCTTAAACCGGATGTAGATGGGAAAGATGCTACCTCAAAGGTTCTCCTATCCTCGCGGATCGATTGGGTCTCCTCTAATTTTCCAATCTCCGCTAATTTACTCCTCTTCCGTTTCTTTTTTTTTTTTTTTTGAGGGAAATATAGCTTAACGTGTATTTCACGATACGAGACATCGGGTAACTTCGTTGAGATTACAGTATGTCCTTATTATAATCGCAAAGATTATCGATTCTCTCGAAGTATAGTCAAAATGTAGTCGAAACGTAGTGCCGAACAGAGATTAACCCGCCGACACGTGTAAACCGCCGTTTTACAAGTCGCCTCGCCGCGTCCTGGTTACAACACGCTTACGAGGACTCGCTTGAAGCGTGAGCAGATCGCGCGAACTCTCAGCGGTGTGTAATCCCGGGCACTAGGCGAGCGCGTCTGGTGACGTGGGTGTGATAGAGATTATTTTTCTAATTTCGTATTTTTCCAATAACGATGGCCGAACGCCGGCCGAATCCTTCCAAAAATTGTCGTCCCGTCGTCGGGCGCCGGTGATACCAAGCCGGTTTCGACGTCCCGAGTAGATGCATTCTAGTCCTCGTCCTAGTCGTCCCAACGACCGTCGCTTTTAAACAGTAACCATTGACACTATTTAATACGTATTACAGATACGTAGCGCAAGGGGTAATAATTATTTCAATACTACCGGCTACCAGATAGCTAATTAATTAATCGTATACTGGCATTATACAATCGTGGCATTATACAGAGCTTGTTAGGTGTAAACGCGTATAGCTTAGTAGAAGAGAGTCAATGAACGAGTAATCGACTCAATGTTATCCTTCCCTCGCCTTCTTCGAATTTACCGCGAAGGAGAGAACGACGCAGCTTATTAACGCGTTCAACAGTACGTGCAATAACGTGTTGCATTCCGTTAGTTTAATCAATCGAATTATTTGGAATAAGTCAGTCAGTGTTACGCTCGCTTACGGCCGCTTTAAAACCGTTTCGATCTTTCGGTTCTGGACGCCCGCCGTTACGTTACAGTAAAGTTGCGCGTGTTCTCTCTTCGGTCTCTCTCGCGGCTCTCGGTGTGCTCGTCCTCCTTCACCGTGATCACGAAATGTTCCCGCCCTGTCATACGCGGGCACACCGTTATCTCACATCTTCGATTCCTAGCATGAGCGAGACACGATCGTGCGATCGTGCAGCTTCATTCCCCTCTTCAAGTGGATCTCATTCTCTTCCCAGAATTGAGGCGCTTATATAAATACTTGTCTCAACGTTCATAGGCGTTTTAAATTCCACGCTTGCGAAAACGGGCAAAACAATGGCTTGTACTTTTTATTTCGACGAGGGTCCGGGGAAGCGCGTTGAGAAGCGACACAGCTCGAGGAGCTCGCGTAATTCTGCGATTAGTGGTACATAAACGTATACACGCATTACACGCGGAGAATCGCGATTACCGACGCGTAACGATGACACGTATTAACGCAACGTATACATACACTTATACTTAGCATAGTACTTATGAGAAACATATTGCTACTATTCCGGAACTTTGAGTGGCAGCTCGTTGGAGCTTGCCTCCTCACTCCTCCCGCTTCTCTTCCCCGCGTAGAAAATTGTCCCTCTTTTTTTTTCTTGCGTTCGCCCTTTCGTCTTCCTCGGTGTCAACCTTTCTATAAGCTTACATTTCCGATAACTTCCTGTCGTGCCTAGAAAAAGACCCGACAATAGCATTCTAGTATCCAATATATATACGTCGCGCAATATCCGGAAAGCTACTCTCCTCGATGAACCGTCGGTCCTACCCTAGAATTAAATTGACGTCGAATTGGCCGCCGTCGTGCCGAGCTACGTTTCCGCGACGTTTAATGTCCGCGAGTATTTATATCCACACGCGTGTACTCAAGTGTATCCTTAATTTGTAAGAATGGGCAACGCAAGGGGGAGAGAGAGAGTGTGTGAGAGAGAGAGAGAGAGAAAGAGAAAAGAGCGTGCGGTGTAACGCCGGCCAGTTCTAGAAGACGGCAATACGACGGCATTAAAAACATGAGTGTGTATTGTATTTTTGTCTTCCTCGTATACGTACTATATTGTAAGCATATATATCGATCTCCTCCATTGCATCAATTAAAACACACTTCCTCTCTGGTGGACTACTTGTTATGTCATTTCATCTCCATCCGCGAGATTTAGAAGGTTCATTTAAACCAGTTACGGGATTTAGGATTTGGGTCAGTCGGAGGGTTGCTAGCGAGGAACCAGCTCCCTCGTGCCGCGGCCTTGGCCGTTGTGTAAAAAAAAAAGAGGAAAGATCGCGGTTTAATTTGCTCAACCGTGTAAACCGGTTTCCCCGGGTCGCGTATGACGGACCCACATGGACGACCGTGATGTAACGAGACTCGCCGCCGCCAAACACGCGGAGCGACGTCGTCTGTGCGCTCGTGCAGGGCTGAAAGATGAACGGAACGTGGGAGGGCGGATAGATATTGATGGATCAATGCTCTCGCCTCAGTCTTCGTTTTATACACCGCCGACGGCGGGGAACCGGAAGCCGATCGGTACGTCGAAGACGAGCCGAACGGCGCGATTTCCTCGTTAATCAGAGCGTTACTAGTTAGCCGCGGGCCGGTATTTTTCTCCTCCTCCTCCTTCGTCACTCGCGCGGGTCTCTCCCGCGCCGCGCCGTACCGCGGCGCGGAATTTTAGATTCGCGCCACGGCGCGGTATCGATCGCGGTCGCGAAAAGCCTATTGATCAGTCTGGGCGGCAAAATGTCTCGCGACGAAATGTTTGTGCACTTGAAAAAAAATCAAACGCGATGATGAAAGAGGGGAAGGAATTTGACTGGGGATAGGTTCGATTTATTTTTATTTTCTTATTTTTATTGTTCTCCCTTCGGTTGCGACGGAACGACGCGTGCCTCCTGGAAGAGGCGCCGCGCGTGTATACGGGCAAACAATATAATTTTTTCCTGGAAGAGAAACGACGCGAGCGTGGAAGCAATTTTCATTTTCAAAGGTGTTGCTCTCTCGGATAAGTCGCGCTCGCCGTAGCGGAAACGAAACTTTTAGCGCGATGTAACTGCGCGAGGAGGAGCTTCCTCCTCGCGCGAGCGTTTTACTGGGTAACGGTGAACTCTTTCGGTCTATTTACTAAAACCTCTCACGGCGATAACCGCCTGGCAGTCGGCGACAGTAAGCAAGTGCCGCCAATGACTCCCCACGGCGAGCGAGTCGTTTGCATACGCCGCGCGTAAAGCCGCTTGTAAATGCGCGGAAGTCGTATCCTATCGCCATTTCTAAATGGATTAGCCATTAATTAACGGTAGCATTAGACGGTTGCGTTTAGCAGAAAAACGAACGCTAGCGCTAAAAAAAAAAACATCTCGACGGGCGTCTCCGAGATTGATCCCATCTTCCCGGCTCGTTTATCACGAAACGTGAGGAGACGCTCGGCGAAAGGGAAAGAGGAAATTCCCCGAGGGTGCGGGATTCCGGTAGAGTGCTCGCGAGGACGGAGAAGTGCGCCGCCGGGAACGAAAAACCTCGCCGGAGCCTCATAAATCCCGGGTCCTTGCCGCTGGGGGCCAAGTTCGGCGGAAAATCGTGAGCGGGGGGTCGAGGTGCGAGGAGGGCAGACGACGGCTTTGGCGAGCCGTCGGTTTTAAGGGCCAAGGGACGGCCACAGCTGGAGGGAGTATTGATCGTTTACCTCGCCGGAGAGACGTGAGAGTGGATCCTTGTTGTTGGAGCTGATTCATATAAATTGCATTCTCGACAAAAAGAAGGATTCTCTGGAGCGTTGTAGCGATATCGAACGGAAATATCCATCTCGACGATTTGAAAGCAGATTCTTATTGGCTAGGATTTCTTTCGAGATCTTATTTAGTTGCTGACACTCGAGTCATAAAATTCGTTTGCCATAAGAAAAACTGGTTCGTATATTAAATCGATATTGTTTCTAGGTCGTGTCGTATTTCCTTATTATATAAATATTTGAAGACGCGGAATGACGTGGTCAGACAATGTCAATTTGATGTATATAGATCAATTTTATGTGTATCGGAAAACCATTTGCTGCCTTAAGCGGACAGCCAGTCGTTGACCTGGCTAATTTTAATTTTAGCAGATCACTTTAGCTGTCCAATTAAGACTGACAGTTGATGAAATATTCATTGCGGCCGCGCCTAGTTGAAGTGGACGAGAATAGCGAATTTAATAATTTGTTACTCCCTATCGCGTTTATCTTTTTACGTCGTTTCTCTCGCAGTAAATCTATTATTTGTAACGAATTCCTGGAGAATTACTCGAGATATCCATTAGTTCCATGAAATCTCGCGATTGAGAAAATGAAAGGACGACAGCCGAAGTGTAAAATTATAATAACGTTCGATGCTCCCAGAGAGAAAAGGGCGAGAAGTCGGGAGGACTATCGAGGTGGGCGCATCCCACGGGGGGAAAAAGATCGGTGTATCGTTAACTCCGGTATCGTAATAGTTCCCGCATATAGCTTTTTGCATTATCACCCCCACCGTCCTTGCGCTCGCCTCCTCCCTGCTGCTGTCTGTGCAGCTGTTTCCCCTACCGTTCTTCCCTACCTCTCCCGACTTCTCTTTCTCCTCTCTTCTCCGTCGTCCACCGCGACGATATCGAACCGCGGCTCGTCGCCGTAGTGCGAGGTGCGCACGCGTTCCCTCTGTATATCCCCTCGCGGACGGTGTCCTTCGCCGATCCTGATTCTGTACTGTCTACCTCGCCGGTGACCGCCGCAGGTCACTCCGGCGTCGTGGCCCCGTCCGGAACGGTGTCGAATCTCTCGCGCGAGGGCGGCGGGGACGGCTTTCCTCGTGTCGTCGCGAGGAAGTTCCTTCTTCGACGACGAGGGGATCGTCGGGAAGGTTCCTACAGATGCGACGCCCAACGAGCGGATGAGCTGCCTCGCGTCTCTCGTGCGACGAACGCTGGTCTCCTCGAACGCGAAGTGAAGTTCTCCCTCCGCGAAAAAAAAAAATCCGCTCGACGTGCGTGTGTGAGATTCAGTGAATCGTGGGACAAGTCACGAGGCACTCTCTCGCTTCTCGCGGCGGGTGTCGACGATTCCGCGCCGGGAAGTGCGCGAATCCTTGATCCCGACCTGGCTGCGAAATTATGCGAGGGGACGTAGCGTGACGTACGTTGCGTTCGGCCGAGTCCAGGTACAGAGAAGAGGCGAAGCTCTCTCTCTCTCTCTCTTTCGGCCTTCGGCGCCGAGTGAGTCCTTATTCTCCTTTGTTCGCGAATCGGTTACCGCGCCGTGCGCTCTTGTTGGCCCTTATCGCCTCTTCCCAGCGTCGGACGCTGTCACGTGAATCTTCCGAGATAGTGTACGACGATGCGACCCACGGTTGTGCACCGAGGATCACGCGACGAGGCCGCGGTCGTATATTTAACGTGGCATTAAGATTCGCGGTTTATTAATAGTCACACATAAAATATGAACCTCTCCGGGAGTCTCTGCGAGCGAATCGATTAATCGAATTTGCAGAAATCCGCGCTCACGCTTTCGCGCCGCTTCGTAGATCGGCCGAAATTGGGCCGCGCGGAAGCGCCGATTAATTTAACTCGCGGCCGGGCCGCCTGCTTTCCCCTCTGGGGAATAAAAACAATAAATTATTTGCGAATTTATTAAAATTGATATATTCATACCCCGGTCTTGCTTGCGAAATTGGAAATAAAATAACGCGCTCGGAATATAATCGTTCGATTCGACGAAACGTGCGCTCTCGCAGAAAAATAGCAGGCGCTCCCCGGTAGAGATTTCGGTAAGGATAACTTTCACTCGACAGGATGACTCAACTCCTTCCGAGTCTGAGATTGTTATGAAAATGAAGAGGAAAAAAAAGAACGGTATAGGAAAGAACGGTATAAGGCGGGTAACGAGCGAATTACCGGTGGCGGGGATTACGTTGGAGACGCGATAAATTACGAAGGGAATTGGGAGGATACGCGGCCGACGCGAAATAAATAAATTACTTACTCCTCGTTTCGAGTAACTCTAATTAAACAGCGGCGTAATTTTCCGACGTGCTTAACGACCGGCGCGCTTCGATAATTTACAACGCAAATAAAACTCGGCGGCGTATATCGAAAGGAAGTGAAAAAAATAAAAAATAAAAAAACTCGTTAGTCAACCCGCAAAATATTGCGTTACCGCTATCCGAGGCGGCGATCTAGATCGATCTGTGTATATCGCGTTCACTCGGATTTCTATTTTTCTCTTTTTTTTTCTCCTTCCTGCACGGGAGGGGACCGCCCCTTCCCTCCCGCCGTTCACCTGTCCGTCGAGTCCGCCGGGTCTGCGGGTTTCCGTTTACGTTTACGTTTATCTCGTTTTGCAGCCTCACGTTCGCGATGTCATCTCGGCGAGCGGAGCGTAACGCGGAGCAACCCCCCCGCGCGCCGCGGCCGTGCGATTGCGCTGGGGAAACCGCACGAATTCGCACGTAACTGATTCGCGGTAACTCGGCGCGAGGAGATTGCGAAACGCACACGCGGAACGCGTGTAATTCGGCGCGCGCGTGTAAGCCGCCCGTGCGTCTCGGGAAAGTGACCGCGGCAACTGCATGTCTACCGAATTACTCATCGTACCTACTCCGCCTTGGCTCTCCCCGCGCCGAGGCGCCCCTTCGCCTTCTCTCACCCCGGTCCGCGCGCGTGTTTTCCCTCTTCTCTCGCCCTCCCTGCCTCCCGTCGGGAGAGCTGTAAAACCGCGACGCATTCCGTCCCGTCCAGCTAAATATGCCCGTCCGTTCTCCGTCCTCTATTTACATTGTCCCATTCCGACGGGTGACAAGCTCACCGGCTGACTGTCACGTTTATATAGCGATACGATAAACGCGAGCGCGCTCGATTGGTCGCCGCGCGTCGAAGGATCCCGCGAGGAAGGATCTGCAAGAGGAAACCGACGAGGATCCTCCTTCGCGATCTGCTCGAAGCCATCGAGAATTCCCGAAGAAGATTCGACGGTGTTCTCGCACTGAACGCTCGCCGAGGGGCTTGACGAAGCCGCGTTCGGCTTGGTGAACGCGCGACGGCACCAGAGCGGCCGATGACCCGCGCGCGATCGCCGAGAGGCGACTGACGATCCGGTTGAGGGCACCGGACGAGGAGGATGGCATCCTCGTCGTCCGAGAACGCGAAGGGCGCGCGGAGGCGCGTCACCGGCCTGCCGACGCGCGTTCGCGTCCCAGCGAACCTGGAGAACGGCACCGGCGGCGGCGGCGGCATCGCCGAGGATGGACGCGACGACTCCGGCCTCTCGTCCGAGAGCTCGACGCCGACGAACGGATCGCCACCGCCGCGGCAGCCCAGGGCGCCGAGCAACGGCCAGATCACCTCCACGGGCATCGGCGCCGCCACCTCCTCCTCCTCCTCCGCCGCCGCCGCCGCGGCGGCATCCTCGCGAGCCAAGAATAGTTCCGGAAGGTAGTGCCTCTCGCTCTTGCCGCTCCCCTCGGGAAGATATTTCCGAGTAGCGTAGGAGAGATATAAGAGATAGCGTGGAAGCGCGTAGGAGATTAGGTGCCGCGCACGCTCGTTTTCTTTTTTTTCCCCTCTTTCTTTCTTCCATTATTGGGATAGCGTGACTGCGATGAGAATTATGATAATGCGCGAATACGCTGCTTCCTGTTGGATCCCCGCTGGTTTACATTTGCGCGCGGATAGCTCTCGCTGTTTATTATTTATGTACGACACGTATAATTCTCCGCTTCTACATATTATTTATCTCTCCATGTGATATGATTAATTATCGTTCCGTTCGAGTCATCATGCTCCTCTCTAGTCTATTTTAGAGAATGACATGGGTGATAGATGAAGATAACGGATGAATTAATCAGATAACGTCTATATATGCATATAGTTAGTAGTCCATTTTTAGGATTTCCATATAATTGCTGGAGAACCGATTCTGCCCCGCTGCTCCTTCTCTAAAAGTTCAAGGAGAGCTGCCGGCAATTAAACCGCAAACGTGAAATTACACGGATTTTCGCTGTTCTTGTTTCAGAATCGGAAGTGACAGGATGTCAAGGCTGTTACGCAGCAGATCGGGAACGGAATCGCCGCGTTCGTTAGACAACATGCGCAACCGTCAAGTTTCTAGTCCTATGAGAACGTCGGGAAGCGTAAGTCAACGATATCCGTTCGAACTCGATTTGTCGGAAAGTAATGTTTTACCTGATATCGCGTGTCCCCGCGCTGACATGTCGCAGGTGTCATCCTCGTGCGTCGATTCCGGTGACGAGGCCAGCCTCAGGATAGACCGCGGCACGTACCAGTACATGTTCCAGGACATCGTCTCCATAAAGACGATGCTCTTGAAGCTCAAGCGGGTCCTTCAGGAGGTACGGCGAATGCATATAACGCACGCTTTGGCTCTTTACCTCGCCGAGAGAGGCTGTGTGCACGTCGCAATCGCTTCTTGCGATCGTCCCCCCGTAAATGTGTTTCACGCGCGTTTTACGCGCGCGATGCCGAGGCGACTTGGAGTTCCATCTCGAAGCGCGCCTTCGGCTTCGCGCCGCACGCACGTTTTATCCGACCGCAAGCATTCCGTTCCGTTATCCTACGTACACACGGTGCGTTTATGTTTTTCATTTTTTTTTTGTCCATTTTATTAACACGATCTTTTTTATTTTTCATTTTTGTCATTGTCCTTCCTGATTTTGCGTCTCAAGTCAGGAGAGAACGATTTGACGAGGGTACGTTGATTTTTCTTTACATGCACATTTATCATTGATTTACATCACTTTTTTTGCATGCTTGTCTGTGTATTTATTTATTTGTATAATGTATCACATATATTTTTTTAATAATGTATCATACAATATGTTTTTTTTCACCTACACGGGACCGAGTAAAAATTGTATGTGTATGAAAGTCGCAATTATGAAAGAAAGAAATATGTGAAAATTATAGAAAACAAATGTGAAAGTTGTGTCAGTTGCTGATTACCAGCAGTAGACTTTAATTCTCACTGTAATACTATTTTACTCGATCTCGGCGGTTGATTTGTGAGAATAAAATTATCGTCAACGTTAAAGATAGATGTACAACCTGCTAACATCTGATATTGATTTTTAGACAGAAACTCTCAACCCATTCGATAATCCGAAGGTGAGTGTCTGTAGCTTCTATTGAAAAAGCTTGCTCAGAAAATAGAACTAAAACAGTAACTTGAACTTTTTTTTAAATTCTGCTCAATTGAAGATGACGTTGAGTTAAACGAGAAAGAAGGGAGAAACAGAAATGCGGGAAATAAAATATGCATTTTAACATTGCACTTTTATTCAGTGAATATTAATGCAGTAAATGTAGCGCGATAAATAAGCGATAAACACATAGTTAACATTAGTAATAAAATACAGAAACATAAATATATATACGCTTCACGGGAAAGTAGAACAGTAATGATAATAATAGCAAATAAGATAGCAAAAATGACGTACTTATTATCGTCGCAGAATGGTCTCTTCTGTAACCTGAACGAGGGTGGAAGTAGCACGACAGACGTGAGCACATCACCGGGTAGTGGCGGTAGTAGTATCGCGGACGAACTGGCGGATATGAGGCGGCAGGTGGTGTTCCTGCAGGGCCAGGTGGAGGACCGGGATCGTACGATACAAGTGCGGGATCGTACCATCGAGCTACTTGAGGTAAATAACGAGGTAAAGCCCACTAGCGATTAACAGTACCCCTCTGCACCGCGAAAAGCTCGTCCCGACGACGGAGGTCTGAGTACCGGTAAATTCGTCCTCTTCATCGAGCGAGGCGAATTACATCTGGATATTGACGTCGAATATTGAATATCTTCGCAGGTCCAGGTGTCGAAGCTCCAGGGACCTAAGAACGGCGACGCTCAGAGCTGTGCTTTGCCGACGCGCAACAACAACGTCTCCTCCGGGGACACGTGTAACGCCACCACGCAAACGGAGAAGGTATCGCTTAATTTCTCACCGCGATCGAATCTCTCAATTCCTTTATCGTATACCTCGCGTCGCTCTGATTTCCATCTTCGTATCGCTACAGTCGTAATAATCGCTTTTGTTTCGCGATTCGTTAGCACCATTAATGTTATCTTATCGCCGCGCTCTCGATTAAAAGGAAATTGTTTTGATTGCGATTGTAGACACGTCCAGTGTCGGCGGGACCCTCGCTCCTACAGTCACTCCCGCAGGATGGTGTCATGGGGCCTCTCGTTAGGTGAGAATTTATCTTTTCTTAATAATTATTCTTATACACACTTAATTTCTAATATTCACAATCGTCATTCGACTTACATTATTTCTTGTAATTAACATTGGTCATCGAAAGTTACACGTTTACGCGAATTACGCTTGTATCACTGACACAATCGCGTTTTAAGTATTTTTCTCTATCATATGCGTCACAAATAATAATGTTCTTTTTGCTGCTCTGGTCCCGCCCTTTGCTCGGGTGATTCTGCGCGATGCAGCTTCAGGATCGGGAAGGTAGAGTGCGTCAGTCTGTGTGATTTGCTATTGGGATATGTGCTCCTCTCTGCATTTAACGCCCTCATATTCATGCACCTATTTTATTTTCGTGCCACTTGTTTGACAATCCGTTATTAACAATCGCGTTCACATTTTTTTGCATGGGATCGAATAATCTGACTTCTCATTTGCTTCGTAATTCTCGAGTCAAATCCTGCCAGAACAGGATTATCAAATTTATTTTAAGCTACTAATTTGTCATAACAGCTTAATGAATATGATTATTTTATGAAATATAGCAGTTTTATATATATATTGTTATATGTTTATGCATCGTATTTGTAACAATGACAATTGACTGAAACGCCACAGAATTGTAACGTAAATTGTTTTTTTTTTTTTACATGTCATTTCTTGTGTTCAGCTTCATGTCATGTCTCCGATCGGTTTCATTTTTTATTTGCGAAAGAAAATGATAGATCGATTGCATTTCGATCGAAAGCCTAATGGTCGAAGAGAGCCTAATCCTTGTAACTTAGAAAATATCTGTAATCATTGGAATGTAAAGAAAAGAAATTATAGATTATTGTGCTTGCCATTCGCATTTATGAAACCAACGTTCCTGGCATGTTGTAAAAACATAGTCCCCGTTTTCGTTTCGAACGTTAATGTGATAAATGACACTCCCCAACTCCTTTGCGATGAGATACTCGATTTACAATCCGTAATGTTTCACGCTGCCTTGAATAGCCATGTGCGGTGAGTCTTGAATCTTCTTTTTTTTTTTTCTTTCGATCGACTTAAAATTCTCACTTGAATGCGAAACTTTTACGTCACATCGTTCTCCATATCCGCGATCCTATTTCTCACATAACAACTTCTCGATTGCAGTTGGAGTGACTCGTCGGACCGTCAGCGACCATCACTGCTCTCCGAGCTTAACTCCGCCGGCAGCCACCGCAAGCCAATCGAACGTTTACCTCATACGCTAAGACTCCGTCAGGAACACACCCCGACGCGTCGCGTTAGCGCGCACGCGAGGAGACACTCGTCCGAATGCGTGTCTGGCTCGGCCGTCAGGCCGAAGGACTGCGCGAAGTCGCCGTGCGACATGAACGATGCGGAGCAACGTGACACCAAGATTGAAGGAAACACGGTCAAGTCCCTCATTCCGACACCTAGGAAACTGCGGCTTTAACGACACGCCGATTTATATTAATTCTTCTTTGCATCTAGCAACGTTTCGTTTCGCTCGGGACGTCCGCATCGTCGAAGTACGTAGAAAACTCTTGTAAGACAGACTGATCACCTCACGGGCAAATCATTCAATTAACGTGAAACTTTTATGATTTTTCATTCAGTAAACCTAAATATCTAAATCGAGAACGAGTCCACAGACCGTTCTAGATAATAATTAACTTATAAGTTGCAATAGAACGATCGCTGGATCGTACATCTACCGGAAAGAATTTAATCTGTGTAACTATTCGAATTGGGTTTTTCACCAGAAAATGTGTTCGACCGATTCGGACGTCCAAGACATCGTAAAACAATCTTTCGTTCTATCTCGTACTCATTAACTCACTGCGCGGCATCACGTTCACGTTCCACATACATTACGTGGTATAAACGGTGTCGTCTTTATGCGCTCGTCTGATACAATTCGCCGTTGTATTTATGTAACGCGGTCGCACGAAACCATCTATTCCCGAGCGAATATATTTCGGACGGCGTGTATAATTCGCACCTGCGCGCGTCATGAGTACGGGGGTGTGCACTTACGTTAATGTCAACGTTAATGATAAATTTCATTTCCCCACTTAAACGTGATCTCAAGTGCAAAATTAGGGATTAACGAATTATCTGCTTGTGATTAAATCGCGATCGCGACTTTATCTGCATATCTCTCGGGCGATTGGTTTGGGACCTGCGCTTCGTACATGCGTGGCATCTTCCTCCAGCACGATCATATCTTGGAAACGGAAGTCCTATATGTACGTTTTTTAGTTCGAATGAAAAAAAAATCTTAATTGCAAATATTTATCAAGTGCAAGTAAACTTTTGTAATATATATATAATTTATTGTAAATATGAACGCAAGAAATTAATTTTAAGCGTAATGTACAATTGCAAGAAAATTGATCTAATCTTACGAGAAGAAGTGCTGAAATTCAGAATCCTTCGTTTCCTTTGGACGCAAACGTACGTAACGTCTCAGAACTTATAATCCCTATGTACATATTGAAATCTGTTTTCTCGAGTAAGAGAGGTTTTCTAAATACACATTATTTATAAACTATGCATTTATCAGCAAATTTTCTCTTTTTTTAATCGCTGTGACCCGACGAAAATTAGACGCAGCCGATCATTGTCGATAATATCACAAAAAACGTTTCGTGTTGTGATTCATTTATCATCGTCGTTCAAAGAGTACCGCAAGTACGTTTCGTATAATTTTGAGAGAGTCGCACGAATGTAGCTTCAGTTCGTGGATACGCCTCGCGACAAGTAGGCACGGATTACGATTATAATTAAGTGAAGCCAGGGTATTATGTAAATTCCACTCGTCGTTTTTAATTTATTGTGTGCTTGGTAACGTGCTTGGTGCTAGTAAGTTCGTATTCGGTATTATATAAGTCCTAATGTATGATATTTAGACTCTCCTGTCTTTCGCGCAATCACACTGACAGCACGAGTTAAATCCAAATCTCCTAATGTCAAAAAGCCTTTAACTCTTGAGATTCGAGCTTTTAATTGTTAGTTTGAGTTATTCCTCTGAATTATAATATCTCTCAGATTATATATTTTTATCGAATAATCTTGATAAATTTTTGAGAGAATTTGAATGAGAGATTTCAATATATGTTTAATGAGTTTAATCCTTTATTTAATTCTATATATAAATGACAATAATTATTATTGCACAAGCGCAATTTCTTAAAAAAGCGTTTTCGCATCTGCATTGTATAATATTCCGCAGTATTATAGCAAAACATATCACGTTAAACTGAATAACGTCTGGAAAATGACGAATGTCAGGAGAAACTGGATATCATATGATTATTGTATATTTATTTGTCCATATTTTTAATTTATACGCCTATTATTCGCGAAAATAAAGAATGGAGGGAAAATGAGAGAGTGAGAGTGAAGACGAGAAAGAAATATATATATAAATATATGAAATCTCATTAATTTTTTAAGAAATATATATATATATAATAAAACAAAATGTGGATATTAAGGAGATCTTAGCTTTTCCGCAGGATTATCTTCGCAAGATACAGTCGAGTATTTATAGAAATGTACCGAGTAGTTCAAATCCTTACTATATTAATAACGAATACAAATTAATAGATCTGATATGGGATAAGTTAAATGGCAATTTTATTGGTATTATCGATCGAGCAATCGACATTTCATGTTAATCGCCCGCCAACGGCTGTTACATCTCCGGTGAGGCGAGCCTGCGATTAAATGCGAGCGATTTCGAAAGCTTTCAACTCTGTTCGACATCGTATAAAAAAGTTATGGCAAATAAAAGGCATATATAATACAGTGATTGCGCGTTTATTCTCTGCCAACGTCCGACGGCCGCTAATTACCGATACTTTTATTTTCGCCAAAAGTTGTAACGCAAATCGACTTGCATATCGATGAGCGAACTTCTCTACGAGTCCCGTCATTGTTTTAATTGCGCACGCCGCTTTGACGCAGCACGCACATCCTGTACTTACTTTCCCTTCTCATAAATCGTTTGATACGGCAAAAACCTTGAAACGTGTATTATTAAACTGACGAGTGTCAACAACGAATCTCCGGCTAATAGTAACTCTTGTATATAACAGAGGACAATGTGTACATTCGCAGAGGTACGCGTGTCAATATTCGATGGCACAGACAAATGTTTGTCAGCGGTGGTTGATAACGTTGCGCGTTGCAGGAGTCTAGTTGGTCCTACGTTTGGGACGCGATGGGGGACCTGAGTGCCGTGCCGCAGGAGAAGAGTATGCGCAATATTTTTTTCTATACATTTTAATAATATATTCTTTATCGCAAAACGTGCACGCGAGTTTCGTCCGCCGTTAACCGAAAGCGAATCCTAACAGTCGTAGATTATCTCCTGGAACGTTTGGAGCGCGGTCAGTTCTACACGTGGGTCGGCACCCTCCTGCTAGCGATCAATCCCAATGGCGAGATCGTCACCGGGAATCACACGTACGATTTGTGGCGGGCTCGCGAGTACGACAATATATGCGACGTGACCAACAAGGAAGTGTCGCCCCACATATTCGCCGTGGCTGCCCGGGCGCACTACAGGATAGTTCAGGGTCTCGGGAAACCCAGCCAGGTAAATCCGAAATCGTCTGTGGAAGATTCTTTGTAATCTTCGCGCAGAATTGTCTTTCTCTGTCTCTCTTCAATTAAAAGTCGATACGAGCAACTCCCAAGGCGGTTCATCTATATGAACCGAAGAAATGGAAGACCTTGGTAAAGATTCGAAATCGATTTTGAGGAGTCTCTATAATCGTATACTCGAATTTTTAACGTATCTCTGAACGAATCAACCGGATTAATTTTTTTCATTTATTCCGCTTCTCCTTTCGCTACATTTGTGAACGACGTTCCTTCGTAAAGGTGATAGTCTTGAACGGAGAAACCGGAACGGGAAAGACCTTCAACGCGTGGAAGGCGCTGGAATTCCTGACCAGAAGCGTATCCTCCCCCGTCCGGGAGAGACGAGACGCGGTTTGCGGTATCGTGCGGAGGATTTCGGACGCCTGCCGTTTGATATCGGCCTTCACCACCGCGCCCACCGAGAGGAACAGGGTCAGCTCGAGGCATGTACAACTCGTGTGGCTGGAGTACAAAATGGGCTGCATATCCGGCGCGACGATATCCTCGTACCTCCTGGAAAGGGACAGAGTCACGAAGGGCTGTTGCAATTTTCAGATTTTCGGTCAGGTGAATTAAAAGGCCAGGTCTCGCGCCAGTTAGCCGCGCCATGCGTTTTTTGAAAGATAATAATTTGTTGAACCTTGTTATCCTTTTGCTAAGCTTCTTTTGCGAAACTGCACTTTATAGCTGATGGCCGCGGTGGCGAACGTAAATTTCACGGATACCGAGCTGCGACAACTCCCGCGACGGGGCAGACGATACTTCATGGCGAACGACTTTGATCCCCTGAGGGCGGAGGAGTCGCTCGACGGTTTCCATAAGACCCTGAGGGCGATGGATCTGCTGGGGTTCACAGAGTGTCAGAAGAAGGACATCTTCCACGTTCTCTCCCTGCTCATTTACATGGGTGACATACGGTTCGTGCAGGAGGATGATCGTTGCAGTATCGATATCGACGATCAACGTACGTAATCGGCAATTATCCTACATTAATTTCCACGCGGCACGAATTGTTCTACGTGGTAAAAAAAAGCGCGGCTCTTCGTTGTCGATAAGCGGCACGATTAGGTGAAATGTGAGCCCATGAGTAGAACAACGAATTATCACGACAAAATGATTATTAAAAGTCACTTTTCGAGTTGATAATTCATTTTAACGTCATTTTCACGATATATCGTGACCTGTTGTTCCGCTCGGGCGAGGTTCGCGCACAGATTATTCACGCGATTTTCAGAATCTAAAGAAGCCCTGGAGAACGCATGCCAGCTGGCCTGCGTCAAGGAAGAGGACATCGCCGAGCTGCTCACGTCCATTTTGATAAATCCTCAGAACAACCGGCGCCGGCATACCATTTGCCGGCGTAATCTCAATACGAGCGATGCCTGCCGCTATCGATTGCACAGCATCATCCGCCACTTGTACGATCTTCTCTTCCACTGGCTGGTCAACTGCGTGAACGACATCTTGTCCAGCCGTCTATACAGCGAACGATTGGGTATTAAAGACGTTTTCCTAATGCGCTTTAGAAAAAAAAAAACGTGTCACTCCCTATAGAAAAGACAGATTTTTATCAATCGATACTCGCGCTTCAGGAATATTGGACATCTTCGGCTTCGAGTGCTTTGACTCGAATGGCATCGAGCAGCTTTGCATTAATTATGTCAACGAGAGATTGCAGCAGTATTTTGTGGAAAAGTATCTGCTGTCCTGCCGGAACGATTTGCAAAGGGAGGGCCTCATCGGCGACGACGAGGAGTCGTCAGATATCGTGCGATCGTACGTAGATCGCATAAGCACGATCGAGAAATATTTGTTCGCTTCCGTAAACGATGTAAATGTCTCTCCGTCATATTTAATAAATTATATACCGATTATGTATAATGCACATATAGAAAAGTTAACGATGAACATTTTCGCGTCGCAGATGTGTCTGTCGACAGTTCCGAGCAACTCGACCACGTTAATACGCCAAGTGTGCGCCAAAAGTTGTCCTGCAACGAGGCAATTTTTAACTGTAAGAAATGACAATTTCATTGTGCGGCATTACGGCGGTGCCGTGGAATATTCCGTTTGCGATCTGCTTTCCAAGAATACCGACAAGGTAAACCAGTAACGGCAAATAATGCCGAAAGTTTTTTTTCCATCAAACCTTGTAGTGAAGTTAGAAAAAGTTCGAAGGTTCTTTTGAAAAGAGAAAAATTTCTCTCTGGATAAAAAAAGAATATATTAAAGCCAATGATTTTGCTTTGATTTTACTGAAATTTTATTTTTAATTATGCTTGATAAATCTTCTGCACATCGACCTAATTAAACTTTGTACGTTTCGCGGAGTTAGAAAAAGTTCGAAGATCTTTTGAACGAAGAAAAATTTCTCTCTGGATAAAAAGAAAGTATTAAAATCGATAATTTTGCTTCGACTACTGAAATTTTATTTTTAATTGTATTTGATAAGTATGACAAATTTTCTGCATATCGATCTAATAAGATACTTTGTACGTTAATTAAATTCCGCGGAAAAATCTTTAAATACATCTCTAACGCACCTGCAGATTCCGGACGAGATAATCGTAACGTTCAGCGTGAGTACGAATAAATTCCTGTATTCGTTAATTGTGGAAGGTAAACCGTATCACGATGGAAAAGCGAAGAAGCCGACGATGCTTTCCAAGCTCCGATCTAACGTGGACACGTTGATACAAGAGTTAAACAAATGCGACACGCACTACGTTCGCTGCATTAAGCCGCAGTATAGTATATACATATATATATATTAAAAATAGCGCGTAATCGAATTAACTTTTTTTTATGCAATAAAAAATACTCCCTGCAGGCGCCTTAATAATTACAAATGGAATCGAGACGAGCTTCGCAAACAATTGGCTAACACGGGCGTACTTGACGCGTTACCGCTGGCCAGATGTAAATATCCGATTCAATTCATCTACAAAGATTTTTTCAGACGCTACAGTAGAAGACGCACGGGTAAAAGTTATAAAATTTTTTTGAACATTAATAAGCCTATATATTCGCTATAAATTTGTTCCTTCGTAGAAACCTGCGATACCGCGACTTCACGTAGCATTTGCAAAAACATATTGGAGTCGTTTTGCCTGACAATGGATGACGAGAACGCATCGGTGCACTACGGGAAACGTTTGATTTTTTTAAGAGAATCCATGTTTCTGCGATTAGAGTCGGCCAGAAGGCGATACCGCGCTGAATGCGTCAGGAAGATAGAATTGTGTTGGCTAAAGTACAGTAGGTATCTCTTTACACATATAAAAGTTCACATCCACGGTCCTCACATCGCTCGTATAACTTTAGGGCGAAAATTCGATTTGCCGAGAGACAAGCAATATAAAATAAAATAAATAAAATTATTGTATGTCACTTGAATTTTGTTGTACAGTTAACGATTTTCCGTGAAGAGATTTTAATTTTATTTCGAAAGATTATAAGAGGAAAAGTAATTCATTGTCTCTGCGCAGAAAATCTTACGCAATATTCGGAGAAAAATTCAAGTGATCGCACGATCGTTGACATGAATATCCAAAATGAGCCGACTGATGAATCCAAGTCGGAATCGAACGAAGTCGTGCCTGTGTTAGGAATAAGCCTCTGCGCAGAAAATCTTGTGCAAGATATGCAAGAAAATATGGAGGATGCGAAAAATAATAGTCAGGCGATCGTTAAATATCAGCCGTCCCGATTCGAGAGAGCTCTGTTAGAATACGAGCGTGTTATACCGATAGAAGACGTTCCACAATTCGTGCCTACTGGAAAATACATAGAGATGCTGATGAACATAGCGAAAAAAACCGCGTACATATTGCATTGGCTGGATGGGGTGAGAAATGTGAAACCGTCGATATTAGAGCTGCTGCGAGAAGAATACAATTATAATCACTCGATCGATGGCGATTGCACTAAGGACATTCAATTGCGAGAGCATAAGCCTTCGAATAATGAGAAGCGTCGTAAATATACGCGGAATAGACGCGGGAAGACACACGAACATTATAACGAGGCAAGTAGCATTAATATATAACGATATAATTAATATATAATAATAATATATAACGATAAAATTAATATATAACGATATAACACTTTATAACTATTTATATTCACGGGAAAACTTTTATTTAGAAGGAAGATATGTACGTTATACAATACGGCAATTTCACGCTGTTTTACAAAAATAGGATTTTGAGCCGACGTCGTCCGGCGAGGGTAAATATTGTTAAATATAAGGAATTATGAAGGGAAGAAAATTTAAAAAAAACGTGCTTTATTACCTTCTTTTAGCTACCAATTAGAATACACACTCGTCTCAGATGCCTAGCCAACTCGCACTGTTTGGTACATACGGAGCTACCGCAGGGTCTACAGGATTGCCTTTAAAAAGAATATTTGTACAAATGTAACTCGTAAGATTTAGGAGAGTCCCGTACTCTTACCGCACTGAATATATACATAACTTTTACATAATTTACAAAATATTAAAAAAAAATCTTCATTTAAATTAAAGGATTTACATAGAAACCTTTCAGGAACTTCTTTTATGTCTCGACTAACGTGGAAAGGGATTCGTGTTCATAGAAAATTAAAAAAAAAAAAGATTGACAAGACGCTAACAGAGATTGGCGTCTAAACATCGTACAAAAATAAAAGTAGTTCCATGAAAGGGAAGCAATGACAAATCTCCTTAAGTTTTAATTAACCGGGACGGTCTACAGCTATTACTGATATAATACAAAATATATGAATAATTATGACAACCCTCGCTATACACGTAACGCTAAACCGTTTGAATGAATGAAGCTTATATACATGCTGATCTTTATATATTACAAACAGACGTTTGCCAAGTTATAAAAGTTGTAGGGACCCTTCTTTTTATCTTTAATCACAAGTAATCTGCGTGATGCGACTAGAGCGAGAGTGGCCTGCAGGTCGCTCCTTAGAATTTGATAATTAGCTCTTAAACTGACGCGTCTCAAGTTGTTTTGCGGTACCGGACGGCCACCAGCGAACGCAAATCTGTAATCACGTTTAGATTATATAATAAAATTATTACGCATTTATGTTCGTTAGCCCGATGACACGCACCTTATCTCCCGTCTCGGTCCTCTCAGAGTGGAATCCGGAAACGCCGTCTGTCGATCCCACAGCATCCTGTTGTTAAGCAGCGGCCTGACTTTCGCGTACTTGATCTTGCTCTTAACGACGATAGGCAGTGCGCCTTTCTTATCTCTTCTCTCTCTTGCATTGTCTTCGCGATTAGCGGGTAAATAAGGTAGTAACGAGTCCCCGTAATGCTCGGTCAAAGGGGCGAGATCCAAAGAAGAGCCCTGCGACCTCACGAGAGCACAAGTAGATAGCTGTAATAATTGCAAGAAAATCAATGAAGGAGCAACGTACAGGGGGATTAGAATGACGCAATGTCGATACTAACAGCCATTCGCTGCCAAATAACCGAACCGGACGAAGCGTAGTAATATAAAATATTTTGTATGGAGAGCGTGTGCGAAGCCTCGTGTTGGAAAAATACAAGCGGCTGAATACTCGCTAACAATTCCACCGCCATTATCCTCTTTTTGTAGAGATCAATGCTTTCCGTTTCGCTCTTTAAAAGGACATTCTCCAATACTGGTATATATCTGTTCACAAATATTTAAGGAATATTAGTTTTTCATGAAAATGTTTTGCAAAATGCATACAAGACTTTTTTTTTAAATTTCGTATTACTTGTCGGCAATCGACGGCCAGCGAAGCATCAATTTGAGCGCGCATTCTTTGAAGAGTATCTCCAAATTCGGATGTATGAAACTCTGACCCAACAGCAATTCCAGCAATAATTCCGTTAATTTATCCACCTTGAAATTAGAAAAGATTAAAGGGTACGTTCGAGTATAAAATTCACAGGCATGCGCATAATTATTCTACATTCGATTACCGAAATTAGGTGATAGGGATAGATAGCTTCGCCGTTACTAGTAATCGCGATTATGAGTTGACACGTCCGTGTGGAAACACGTGTATATTGTGCATTATTTGAGATTACCATGGACCGAGCAATGGACATCAATTTGTCGATGACTCCCTCGTCACCTAAATGCACGTTGGTGGCACAATCATTAAGTAAAACCTAGAAGTTTAAAAAAAACGTTGCATTTATCTGATGATGATGCCAAAGAATATTTTATATGCATATATATACATATTTCTATATACCTGAAAGGTCTTTTGTGAGCCATTAAATAAAGTTTTCAACGCACGTTTGGCATAATTGTGACGCGCTTCTGTCAGTTTTATATCACATATCTCAGATTCTATAAGAAAAAAAAAGAAATTCAACATAAATTAAAAGACAGCATCAAAATTAGCAATTTTAAATAAAAATCTCGATTTATTAAGTATTAATACAAATAAATAATAAATTAAAAGATAGATAATCGTAAATGTATAAATCTTTAAAGAACTTACCTTGTAGAAACGGCACGTTGTTTTGCGTCAGACACAACGGATCGTTCATCTGATTGGCGAGATTAACGACAGATTCGCAAGGCACGTACACCTTTGCCTCCGTATGATACTCCGGCATGGATTCCGACGCACCAAAAACCGGATCGGCGTCGCATAAGCTGGTGATGACTGCATTTACGTCCACGGATGTCAGACGTTTCCTCTTACTGTGTCTCAGTCTCGTAACACATTTCTGAAAAAAATTTCTTTTTAGCCCTTCAATATGTTTGACATTTTTGGAAATGGTATAAGCAGTATTATAGAAACGAACAACATTATAAGTATTGAACTTTTCAATTCTCTGAAATTGAGAAAAGTTCAGGCTGCAAAGGACTAAACGTCGAATGGGAATCTCACTGCACTTACATGCAGAACTTCTCTCAAGCGATAGGAAGCGTCCTCGGCTAGTCTCTTTAGGAGAGGATCCGGCAGTGGATGCATGCCCAGTTCCTCGCCGATGGTGGAGATCCATTCGGTGCTGAGCATGGCGTATCTCCTCGAATTATTGTCACCTATAATACTGCTAGTGCCTGCATCTTTGTTACTGTTGACGAACGAGCTACTGTATCCCATGCTAGACTGATTTGTCAACAGCTCTTTCATGATTTCCACTTTTTCGTGTCCAACAGCTTTAGAGTCCACACAGTTAGATTCAAATTTGTTGCACGCGAACGCTCTTTAATGAGGCCTCGGTCAGCTGTAAATTGCGAGTAAAAACAGTGTTTACAAATTAAGGGTTAATTCTTATTCACACAGCATGAATTATTTCTTGTGAATCGTTTTTTTTTTAAATATCTCAACTGAATATTGTAGAAAAATTTCGTAAACATTTGTAAAACATATACATACTCCTAAATATTGGTAATTAATATTTAGTCCTTCTCACCTCCGATTTTGACGAGATTAGGCTCATTCGACGCGTTTTTACACGAAACGAAAGAATCTAGCAGAAATACATATATTATCCGCGAAGCAAAATATCAATCGTTAAAATTGATGACTTTTTGGGTTATGAAATCTGTCATATCAACGTAATTGCTCACTGGTCACAGTGGTCACTGTGGGTTGTGGTGGCCATGATGCAAATAGGTTTCAGGATTCGCGTACATTAACGCCCCCTGACGAAGTGGATGTAAACTATATAGCAAAATTCACTTTTCTACACCGCGGGTATATAATTTGTGGTGTCCGTGCTATACATCCATTCTTTCGACACCTGGGGCTGGGGCTTTAATTATTATTTTCGAAAAATTGCGTCGAAAAAATTATGTCCTCAGATTACGGATATTTCCGGTCTTGGGCATTGTTCCGTATCATATATTATACAATTAGAGGGCTTGCCCTCGAACGGTAATAAACTCTTTTATCTATCGTCCATCTATCGCTATATACATATATGTATATATCGACCGCGACTATCTATCGATCGCTGTCTGTCTCCTCGTCGTCGCCGCGGTCGAAAACTTGTAGCGATAATGTCGATGCTCTTCAATTACCTCCATAGCTCCACTTCCACTATAGATCGCAAAAGTTTGAAGACATAAATAAACATATACGCGGAGGACGTTTCAAAATACGCTGACAGCTGCGAGCAGGCACTGAAAATCTGTAACGTATGCGCCGTAGGACTTTAGACGGCTCGCGTTCGAACATTCGAATTTCTTTTACATATTTACGCGTGATTCTGCGCTTCGCGATTTCGCGTGTGTCAGCCGGTCCCATTTTTGTCGAGAAATCTCGCGCCGCTCGTTGCCCGACGACGACGACGACGACGACGACGACGCCACGGATTGCTGCGCGAGCGCGAGATACGCGGCCGATGGAGTGCATGTTTTGCGATGTCTGTATGTGACCGGTCCTCGTGGATACCTCGCGCCTTCTCGCCGGCTGGAAACGACCGATCGTCCGTGCTACGTTTCGCGACTCGACGTAGTCCGCCGACCGACCTGTGAACCCGATATTCCGAAGGTATATTGCCGTACGTCGCGGCGACCCAAATGTCGCCGAATTGATTGCGCTTGTCGCGGTAATCGGCGTCGCGACTGCCGCTGTATGTATCTCCTGCAACGAGGAGCCACGGCGCTGAGCCTCGATCATGTCTCGTTATCTTTATTATCTCCTTTAATAAGCGGAAAGACTTGGCGAGTGCCGTTGACAACACGGCGTGAAGCAAACGTCGCCGCAGGCAACGTGGAATCGATTTTTGTCCCTCGCTTACTCACGTGCATCGTCTTGCAGCTCGAATGAGCAAGAAATATTAGTATTTTGTCTTAAATCAGCAAATTTAGTGGGAGCTAAAGAATCTTTCTCAGTCGGAACTGTCTTTGAAAGTCTCAAAAGATATAGTTTGCCGATTAAAATTATGCTTTGAGAATTGTTTAAAAAGCAGAGCGAATTCTGGAGTGTAAAGGGTTAAGGGCCGTTATGTGCGAATTTGTAAAAATATCCTGACTGTAATATATGTATATAGCAGAATTTCTTGCTGGATAATGTAACCACAACATAGTGTATTTATATACAAACGGTTTTGTATGTATACAACAAATATTTTTAAAGTGTACAGTACAGCCAAAGTCACATTTTACATTGTATTTTTATCTTTTCTCTTCTCTGTATCTTTCCCTTTTCTTGCGAAGAGCAAACGTATAAAGCTGTTTCGTCCAAATTACAAGCTGTAAAATATAATTTAGAAAATATACAGTATGTTCGATGAGGATGTTGTCAAGCGTCAAGCTTGATTTCATCCAATCTAATCTCATTCTTGACTCTCGGCAGGTTTGCTTATACAGACGATGGATTCCTTCGGAGACAGGGAGTCCAGCAGGGATGGGGAAATTGTGAGACGAGCCGTGGGACGTGGACATCGTGTTTGGTCACAGGCAGATGGTGGAGGACTCAGGCGGCCGCACAGTGCGTCAACTGCTAGTCAATCCAGTATAAGTTAGCATTTGTCTTGGTTGTTCCAGCAGAATCGCGAGCGTTTGCTGGCGTTTAAAGGAGAACCTTTTGTACGCAGGATCCGACTCTTCGACGGCCGCAACGACGACGCAGTATAATCAGGAGGAAAAGAAATTCGCGCTGTCGCCGCAGGCAGCAGAGTTCGTCCCGAGATCCGTGTTGCGCTCTCAATCTCACATGTCACAGTCTTCGGCGCAGTCCACTGCGGCAGAGCGTAATGTATTTCTGGCCCCCGTAAGTGATCTATCTTGGCAGTTTCTCGAAAGCAGCGATGGCGCAACGTCTTTTAAACCTATTTACAAAACTGTCCTACGAGCCGGCTAATATTTACATCCATATCAGATTAAAGATTGAAATCGAGATGTGATAATTAGAAGAAAGGAAACCAATCTCACGTTGAAGTGAACTTTACTTTGATTGGTTAAATTCCAATGCAGTCTCAATCTCAATCTTTAGTCTGACGCGGATATTAGTTTTGTTTGCGTGAAATGGAAAATATGACATTATAATGAGTAAGCAGGCCGCAGGTTGCGCATCACTGCATCGACATTCGTTACTTTGATTTCGAATAATCTGCCTACTGCCTATTTACTCTCCTGTTACCCACCAATATCCAAAGAGGTCCATACAGGACAGGATCAGATTAGCTCGCGAAATGCCGCCAAGTGTGTCCGTACCTTCGTCACTTGATGACAGTGGTGTAGGAGACGCTTTTGAGCAGCAATGCAGTGTACAAGACGTGAATACAGATACTTACAATGACGATACATACGAGTTATACGGTCAAGACGATGTGAGTAATGGCTTGGTAAAAAGCCTGACTTCTCTTCGTTATAAGAAGCTACACATTGTATACAACATTTATATCTGTGATACTTGATTTAGAAAGAGGAGAGGCAACGGAACGAAAAGGAAGAGGCTTACAACCTCGAAACCTACGAGCATCTCAGCAACATTATCAACATTTTAATTATGAACCCCGCCGAGTTCAGCAACCTAGTCCCGCCGTTTATGGACAAGCTCCGGTTGAGCGGAAACATGTGTTGCCTGCAGTTGGTCGTGAAAACCATAATCGACTGGGTAATACAGAAGTTTCTCTCTTATCCGCGAATACATACTCGTATGCCATTTATAATTTTGCGCAAGACACTTTTCTATTCGCAAGCGATGTTCAAGATTTGCCTTGTTCCATATAATTGACGCGTGTTACTTTATCGACTTTACATCTCACATACTTTTCAGTCCATAGCCGAAAGTAATTTTCGATATAATGGAGCCCGGTGGTGTAAATATTTCGACTCCAGCTTTAAAAATTCCAAAGAGCTGTTCAGGGACTTTTTGTGCTTCCAGTAAGTCCACAGACACGACACGTACGACGACTCGATTAAAAATTGATACAATTTATTATACATCGGCGGTGTGTCGTTATGTTGTAGATGTAAATGGGAGACCGGAATACTCGAAAACGAATGGCTTAGTCAATCCGGGGAGAACCGGGACCAACGAAAGTGCAATGGGTTAATACTGTTTCTAGCGGAATTGGTCGCTCAGATGGACGAAACTTATGCTTTCACCTTAGGCGAGTTCTTGGTGTCGTTCATTACCAAGGTGCTACAGAGACCAGCGTCGAGCTCTGTCAAATATATATGCCAAGCGCTCAAAGTACGTCGCCTGTAATGACGATTATTCGATAATTAATTCATAATTCGATTTTTTTTTTAATCTGTATTCTAACGTGTTTGACGCGCAGTTGGCGGGTCACGTGTTGGAGAAGGATAAGAGCAGGAGTAAAGACATGGAGAATATGATGCGGGCGCTTACGGAGCTCGTGAATAACGGGCAGGTCGACACGCACGTGGGAAACATGGTGAACAGCGTCCACGAGTTGCGAAAGGATTGGGGCAGAAGCGCGTCCAATTGCGATATGTCCGGGTCAAGCCATGCGCTGTTTAACGACGTCCAGCGACAGTCCGACCAACTGGGCGCGTCTAATTATAATTCAACCGAAACGGAGGCTTCGCCGTTAAAAATACAGCATCCGGCGCCGCAGAGAATGCAGCCGCCCGACCAGCCCGTGATGTACGGTCCCGACGGCGAGATTCTGTCCGCGGAGGAGAGCGAATTTCTCGAGCAGCATGCAAAGGAGCATATGGACGAAGAGTACGTTGTAACACTTCGTATCTGTATTTTTTAATTAAATGTGAAAGAAGTCTTTTGACGACAGTATTCGGTTTAAAAAAGCAAACGATTACGTGTGTACTAACATTATTATGGTGTACAGGACGTCCGAAGAAGAACCCGACGACAATTACGACGAAGAAATCGCGACCGCTTACGAGGAGTTCTTGAGAGATGCGAAGTGCAAATAAAAAGTCCAAGACGGAGAGTAGACGGACGTAGTCTCGCACAAAACAGGATTGTACTCCGGCCCGAGCTAATAAATACGAATGTCTTGTTTAAACGCTTTGTGATTTTTCAAAGAGATGGAGATTTTGGATTTGACTGCGTAAACATTATAAGTATCCGATAATCTATATCACGAAAGGTAGGACAAAGCCATTATGTACGTTGCATCTGATCTGTGGGAAAAAAAAGGAAGTGCACCAAACACGAGTAATTTTAAATTCATAGAGATCCGCCATGTACATAAATAGTAATACCGATATATATATATGTAGCGTACAGAGTGGTTCACTTTGAAACGGAATGCTTGAATAAATCCATTTCATTGGACGCGAGGGGGAAAAAAAGTGTTAAGGACGAAACTTATATAATTGAAAAAAAAACGAGCATAATGCAGAAGGAATTCTTTCTCAAAATCGTACGTTTTCAATGAATTCCAAGGACGCATCTCTCTCTTTTTCTCTCTCTCTCTCTCTCTCTCTCTCTCTTTCTCTTTTTCTCTTTCTCTCTCTTTTTCTCTCTTTCACGTCGTTTAGCTAACATTCAAAAGTATAAAGTTAATTTAATTTATATTAAAAGCTAGAATGAAAACGGCTAAGAGATCTAAATCGCTATTTCGCGCGCACGTTTATTCATACATTTAAGAGAGCGTTTTTATTCGAGCGTTCTATTTCCGATGGTCAACCCTGTACATAGGTATGTGTTCCATATGGCAAATATATGTGTATTTTGCATTTATTTAAAGTTATATGTGTATTTATACGAGAAATTTCCTAAATACATGACAAGAGTTTTATATAAGTACTGCCTGTACATTTGGAAGGTATAACGCTAATTATTTAATTCCGCATATAACGCTTTTTCAAGATCGCTCCATATTCTTAATTAACGTAGAATTACATTTCTTCCCAAGAGAGACATATGTTTTTATAAATCGATTTTTCGTTCGCCTATTCGCGTGAGCGATTTTAAACAGATCGATTTCGCGGAATTAATTCGCGTCTATATACCGAGTTTATTCGACGAATTTTACGTTTATAGATGACCGAGGCAAATGATGGTTTTCGACGATAGCCTTACCAATATGCGATTAATTATGTTTCTCGTCTCGAGGTTGCGACATCGAGTCGTGCGTTCTATTCGCGCGAAACGACAATAAAAACGGGAATGTGCGATCCGATCATTCGGGCGGTGCGATACTGGGATTACCATAATTTTATTCGCGCGGCGATTTGCATCATACGCGACTTGTGCATTCTCTCGCTTCTTTTATTTTGTCTACATTTTTGTTCTAGATTAGCATATTCACGCGGGCTCGGGGAAGCGTGACGGGGAGAGAAGCTGCGCGCGCGACACGAAAACGGACTGCGATCCGCGACAGTTGTGTCCGACAAGCCGGATATCGGATTTTTTACTGCGACCGTCGCCGCTGCAGCGGGATCGGGCGTACAACACCGCGTGTCCGCGAGGATCCATTTTTGGCGCGAAAGGGTGCCCTCGTCGCGCGGAACGCTCCACGTGTATGCGAAGCCGCTGCAGCAGCAGCCGCGCGATTACTCATACCTGTTTCGACCGATTACGTGTGTATTGTATTGTGCACGCGAATATGGAATATCATTATCGGGCAATTCTCGGGCCGGGATGGACGGATAATTGCGTGCGTGCGTTCCGATCGCGCTAACGCCGCGCGCGCGCGCGCGCGCGATCAGGCCGCGCGGAAAACCCGCTCGACGCGCACGTAATGCTCGTCCAATTACGTCCCAAAAAAAAAGGCGCGAGAAAAAAAGACGGAATTAAACGCGTTATAAATACGTAGGCGAAATTTATCGAATACCTTGGAGGAAACAATCAGGGCCGTGCGTGGGCGAAGTTTTCGAAGGGGGGACTGAAGGTCGGCGGGATGGTGGGGCCCCCCGAGAGATCGTCCTCGCGTCACATCTACGATTCTATCCGCGATCGCGGCTGATCGGTTAGTCTTCCACGCGCCTCGACCGAGCGTCAAGTTGCGGGCAGAGGTGGGCACATTACACGGATTAACTTTTTTGTCGCGGCTCATTCGAGCAAATCTTCATGCATTTATTCATACGTTATCCATTACTCGGTGTTATTTGCATTACTTGTCGCGCTCGTTACTCGTTGTTTCTTTGCATTGTAATGCGAACGTGTACATGTTTACACTTAGCAGACTTGAGGATTTGAGCCAAAAATCGGTGCATGTCACGCGAATCACCTTTTTTTAATTTATAAATAATCGAGACGATCTTTTATCCATCTCCAGTTGCAAAAAAAAAAGCGAATTGTTTCGTTTAACGATGTGAAACGAAAAGAGAAGTCGCGTTTTAACTTAAAGAATTTGCGCAGAGCTTTCGATTTGCGTCATTAGAGGAGCGAATCGTCGTAAGAATAGCGTTCCGTTTCCGCCTTGAGGATTCGAGCAAAAATGTTCTCCAGTTATTAATCGCTTTTTTTTTAAATTTGATTAATTGTGATCTTTTATTCATCTCTAGTCGCAAGAAAAAAAATTTCGTTTTCGCGCAAATCGCCTTTTTCTAATTTATAAATAATCGAGACGATCTTTTATCCATCTTTATAGTTGCAAGAAAGCGAATTGTTTGATTTAAAACGAAAGGAGAAGTCACGTCTTAACTCGAAGAATTTACGCAGAGCTCCGATTTGCATCATTGAGAGAGAGGGGAAGAATCATCGCGAGAATAGCGCGTTCTCCTCCAGCCTGTATCGTCAGAACTTCATCTCTTTCGGCAGATAAAATTCCGGCAAGATGCAGTACTCGCAAGCCACAGTCTTGCTCCTGCTCCTGTTCACCGCGGTGGTGAGCGGCAGCCACTACGTCCAGTACGTCCAGTCGCGGGTACTTTCCGGTAAGTTTTGCTTCCTTGTCTCCTTGTTATTACGCAAAACCATAAGCGTGCCTGTCGAATCACCTTCGACCCTTCGTCCTCGGTAGGAAATTGCGACAGCTACACGTGCGGCGTCAACGCGAGATGCACGATGAGCGAGGGGCGGCCGGTGTGCTCGTGCCTGAATCTACACATGGGAGACCCGCTCGCGCGGTGCACGCGGGTCGAATGTTTAAGTGAGTAAAAAAAAAAAAACGAAGCGAGATCCGCGAGCATTATATAATTATTCGTGGAAGAGCAGAATTCTTGTTAATTAAGTCGGAGCTATACCTGCAGCTTTTATTTTTATACACGCTGCTGGCCGTTAAAAATTGCTACAACGGAAAGAAAACGCGTCATGTTGAACCGAAACTTGTAAGGACGGGCCATGGTAGAATAAATGCAAATGAGCTAATACTTGTAAAAAATACCAGGCTGTATCTGCTTCTAAATCCTCTTTGTATATCGTAAATAATCTAAATGTCACTTTGATATCTCGTCTTTAATATCATGTTTTTTCTTGGTGTTGCAATTTAATCTGGCCCAAGCGGTGTATTACTCGATTACGCTGCTTTAGCATCCTCGTCACGTTTTCAGTCAACGACGACTGCCCGTACAACAAAGTGTGCACGAACAACAGGTGCGTCGATCCTTGCGTGGGTCTGTGTGGATCAAACGCAAACTGCCTGACCAGAAATCACATAGGTACCTGCGAGTGTATACCAGGATACGTCGGAGATCCGTTCTCGGGTTGTCAAATCGCCGACCCTCGTACGTAGAGCTTCACCGTTTAATCTAAATAACACAACACCTAAAAGACATTACGAAAAAAAATTGTGTTTAAATAGTTTCTTAATGCTTCTCACGCTTTTCAGAAGTCTTTTTACGTTCTTCAAACATTCGCTTCTATTTTTCTTCCTCTCCTTAATTTAAATAATTTAGAATTCAATGTAAACGTGATAATAATTAAAGAGTTAAATTTAATACATAAATATGATAATAAAATAATTCCTAGAATTCTCTTCGAGAAGAATGTTACAAGTTATCAAAGACATTTGTTGCGATACAGAAGCTGCCTGCAAGCCGAGCCCGTGTGGAATAAATACCCAATGCGAGGTAATCAACGAGGTGCCAGTCTGCACGTGCCTACCGGGTTACCGAGGCTCGCCCTTGGCCGGTTGCCATCACGAGTGCGAGAGCGACAGCGATTGCCCTCATCACCTCGCGTGCTCGTCGTCGTACAGATGCGAGAGTCCATGCAAGTGCGGCGAGAGCGCGGAGTGCGAGGTCATCCATCATCAGGCGCGGTGCACCTGCCCGAAAGTAAGACGCCTCCGCGTTTTATCCCGATAGAGAATTACGGTTTCCACTATTGAAGGCTATGCGAGTCTGACTAAGCGGTGACGGGACGAGATGACGTATGTGTGTGTATGTGAGTGCTGTTGGATCAATCGGCTTCTCCGTTCCAGACATGGACGGGAAATCCATTAATCGCATGCCGACCGGAGTGCACCACCCACTCCGAGTGCCCGCCGAACAAGCCCGCCTGCCTCTATCAGAAATGCGTGAATCCCTGCGACGGCGTGTGCGGCGTGAACGCCGACTGCAACCTACGCGGCACCACCCCCGTTTGCAGTTGCCCGAAACACATGACCGGCAATCCTTTCGTCAGCTGCAGACCGTTCGAACCACGTAAGAAATTAGTATAACGTTAATATAACGTTAATTAGAACGCCAGAATCGTATTCTTCTTGGCTGCACCAGTTAATCACTAGCGAATATCCAAGAAGAAGACGACACACAGATTTCTATAGCATAGCAATTTTATAATATATTAATATAGATTTCTATAATATATAGAAATTATTATTATTATTATCGATTTCTATTGGTATAGAAATTTGTGAGACGACGTAAGAAAGATGGAGAAAAACAATCATCTCAAAATCTCTGTTCTCAGGCGATCTCTGCGAGCCGAATCCCTGCGGCGCTAACGCGATTTGCACGCCGGGCCACGACAATACCGGGAAGGAGAGGCCGGTGTGCACGTGTCCCACCGGCTACATCGGCAGCGCTTTGACGAGCTGCCAGCGCGGGGAGTGCTTCACCGACAGCGAATGCCCGGACAATCGGGCGTGCATCGACTTCACGTGCAGGAACCCGTGCACCGGCCGCGAATGCGGCCCGAGCGCCACGTGCACGCCCCGACGTCACATCGCGGTCTGTACGTGCCCGCAGGGAACCAGGGGCGACGCCCTGTACACCTGTAACCCGATCGAGAGTAAATCGGTGTACAATTACGGCCGCGCCTACCGTTACCGCTACTACTAGTCACGCAAAAAGAGAGAAAAAAAATCCAACAAAAAAAAACCGGAACCCACGTCTGAAATACTCAACCGTTTTTAATACCGCGTAATTTCGCATTCCAATTCTATAATCGGGCGTACCTTCGCGAAGAAATAAACCGGGGAGTAGAAAGAGAAATTAACCGCCTAATTCCTTACGCAGGTCGTGTAACAGAGTAATATATATTTTCCGTAACGCTACGCTGATAATATTACGTCTTCCAAATAATCGTGTTCACCGTAGATCTCACGCAAAAGTGTTCTGTATGTTTTATATGCTGCGGCTGGTCGAAAATCTATAGTTACGATTCTTAATAAAAAAAATAGAAGCATGACGATTTATGCTGCAGTATCAAGATCCCTGTACGATGATGAATCTTTTTTTTCCTGCCTATTTCAGTTTCATTCCAAATGCCACTTTCCGCTGCACATTCTTATCGAACGTAAATTTTTACAAATCTCACAGCAAAAAGAAAAACGGAAGGAATGCGATGCAATATATTATTTACAAAAGTCTTAAATCATTTTATCTGGTTAAACGTAATAATTTTTTATTGAATAATTTAACATTATTTATATCTCGCAGGGAGTGCAAGTCCGTAGTTATTATATAAAACTAGTTGAGAAATTTACGAAAAATCACTTGCCGCTATTAAAAAATAAATGATTACAATCCTCTCTTACGTATTATGTATAATTATACAATATGTCGTGATTGTTAAGAAAGAATCACGCTATATGTTAATTATTGGCAGCACCGTTATGTAAAGTTTATTAATTTTGAAACAGACATTGCCTGCTTCAATGTCAAGTGTTTAGGGGGTTCTTCTTCAAAAGTTTATTTACAAATACATACAGGATGATTTTTAATTGTATATCGATATTTGATATTAATCTATTGAAATTTTATGTATTTACACTTATTATAAGTATTATTTCAATTTAAATAGTAGTAAATAAGGTATTTACTTAAATTGAGATATTTTTCCAGATTTCATAATAAACGAAAAAAAAAATTATAATTCTGTACAGTGACGATTCCGTCATATATCTAAAAATACAATAAGTGAAAAATAAATGAAATTAAATATAACTATCATATTTAATTTACAGTTATATAAGAATTTACATATAAAAGATAATCATATAATTAAATATTATATTAAATTAATAAAATAAAATATAATTAGCATATTTATATATGAATTAATTATGTTATATAAAACATTAATATACTAAAATATAATAACATTATACATAAAATAAATGTTAAATAAAAAAAAGATAATTATATGTATATATATATATATATATATCGATATATAATTAAAAATCGTCTTGTATATTAAGGACACAAATCTCCTATTCTTACAGTCCTTCTATACATAATATTAACAGATTGCACTTAATCTTAGATCTCATACACGCTCGCACTTTTTCAGCTATTCTACTCACTCACGCGACTACGACTATGATTGATACAAAATAAAAATTATACGAAGGAATATTTCTTTTATAATCTAGTGAAAGAAAAGATTAAAGTATATATTATATTTTCATGAAGTGTCGACAAAATGAATCTGCAGTATAAAAAATAAGAATGAAAATGATTTAAATAAAAGTATAAAAAAATAAGAATGAAAATAACTTAAAATAAATAAGTGTAAACAAAAATACACAGGAGATGGAGTACTGTCTCTAAATATGTGGTTAATTGTGCGCCGCTCTTTTGCCGTTCATGTAACCGATCCATCTCTCCGCGGTCGTAATAAAAATAGGATCGTTGTCGATAGAATTAAGAAGGAGAAGTTGATTAATGTGAGTAGAATGATAGTCCCATCTAGCTAAGTTGGGTGCTGTCTTCAGTGTAAAATGACGCAAATCGTACGTCGTACCCGAGCCGGTGTCGTATAACGTCAACATGCTCTTTAACGATATCATACCCTGATTGAAGAGTCTGGTCGCCTCCTCCGCGTCCTTACCCATCGCTATGCTCTTCAAATCGTAGAGACCGATGAGCGAATAAATAAAACCGTTGAGTATGAAAGACGACGGGGTAGTGGGATATTCCTCGTACCAAACGTATTTGCCTAGAAACAGCGCAGCCACCCCGCCCTTAGCGGACGTCAGTCTGAAAGGTCGTAGGCCTCTGATAGCGGCCTGTAAGTATTTCGCCTCCCCGGAATGGTAATATGCCCGTGCCAACACTGATATCGCGTGACCCTGGCCCATGCTGGAATACCTGTAATCCACATATTTTTCTCTCGTAGAATCAGCCCCAGCTGTTAATATAAACAGTTAATATGTACATATGTAAAAATGTTACCATCCGGGCTCGAGAATAGCCATTCCAGACGCTACTTTTCTCCTGACCGGATTCGGCCAGCCGCCGGACGTGACGTTCTGATTGGCGACGAACCATCTTGCCGCGTCGTAAAATTGCTCCATGTGCTCGCTAGTTGATAATGTCATATTGTCAATCATACCGGAGCCGTACAAAGTAATTTGAACTACCTGAAATGAGCGAACGAGAGATTTTCGTTAAAAAAATTATTCTAAAAAATTCCTCAAGATCATCGTGTAAAATTTCGGACGAACGTTTACCTTTAATTTGGACCGGGGCAATTTCTTCCTACTTTTATCATTCAAGTAAAGACCTTTCTGTAGGTCAACCACGAGGTCTCTGGTAAGACGTCGCCACTGATGATTAGCTTGCCCGATTCCATAGTACACGTGATTATTATAATTATGCAACACTATGTTGTTGGTAACGTAATGAAGGTAGTACATCTCCTTCTTCTCCCTCGACTGCAGTACAACCGTGACACTTCCGTTGTCTTTGATATTAAAATCCCATTTCAACACGAAGTCCAATACGTGATCCAGCTTCAGGGAAATCCCGGACGTGCTCGTTTCCGGCGTGGCGAATTTCAGGGCGTAACTGTTGGCCAGCTTGTCGTACACTCTGTTCATCACCGAACCTTGAGGGACGTTCCAGCTCTGCTTAGCCTTATCGGCATCCTCAACGATCTTTCGGTGCGGCTCGGGCTCGGTTAGATTTTTACTGTAATGCGATAATCCAAATTGAGCAATTTGCGTGGGATAGTAGTACCCCTGGCTCTCCCATTGCGTCGATATCGGCACGCCGTCGGTGCCGCTGATGCACTTGACTCTATCCCTGACTTCGACGTTGTAATTTTCAAAGGTCATAAACACACCACGGGGATCGTACTTTCCCTTGGGGTTCACGATCTTCGAGTAACTGTGCAGCCATTCGAATCTCTCCAGACCGTCGTAAGTAGCTAGTTTCCCATAAATCTAAAATATTTTGTACACACAAGTTACCGCAATGCAGAAACGTAGTATAATCTAACGCTAACAATCTACAGTTCAACTGACCTCAAAGTATTTATGGATGAATGAAAATGGTATATACACTTCGTCGCCCTCTTTGCGACATCCTATGGAGTAATCGCCGTTTATATGACAATCTATCTCTTGGTATCCCGATTCTGTGTTTAAACGATCCTGCATCGAAACATATAACATGTAAGAGCATGTCCTATCTCGAAGTAATATTAACACGCTTCTAAAATCCGTTCGCTATCGCTAATATTACGTAAGTTCTAAATCTGTCTTGCCTTGTGATACTTCGTCTTCCAGTCCGTATGAAACAACAGGCTTCCACAATTATTCCACGACGCAAGTAGAAAGCTCAGTGTTGCGACAACCAGTACGAGCAAGGTTGTCTTGAAGTTCAGTCGCATCATCATATAAAACCTGTCGATATTAATAACATACCTCAGCACGCTCCGTATAAACAATTACTATGCATCATGTATATTCTAATTGAATCTCAAAAACGACAACGGATGTGATAGATTGATAAGCTATTGACAGAAGTGTCGAGAAAATTAATTATTATAACTATGCGATTATCCAGATCGTCAGATAAATTTCTTACGCGACACGGATGTCACGAGCGGCTCGTCATCTTATAATTTCATCTCCAAAGAGCCTTCAAGATCTGAGCCGTCCCATCCCTCCTGGAGATCGTTTCCCCGGGCATGTCGATATCAATCAGCTATCGTCTACCGACGGTGAGACTTGAGACGCGTGAACATCCTCTCGGATGTCCAACAGGCTCGTACGGAGCGTCGGGTCGCCGTCAGTGCGTCGAGCCTCTCGGTGGCTAAGCCACCTGCCTGGGGGTGCACCTCCGAAGCGCGGCGTGTGACGCATGGAAACATTTCCTCGCGGCCGTCATCGCCGCATGGAAACCGGAATTGCTGCAAGATCAGCAGCTACCCATACTTGTTGCGACGATGGCGGGCGACCGAAACTTCAACTGCACACATGATACACATATGAAAGGATCATCATTGTAAACATGACATATACTTAATACATGAAGGAGAAACGTTGGATGTATTTCTGCTAAATCTGACGATAAATGAGCGTTTCAGAAGGCAAATCAATCAACTCCATGAGACAAAGAGCAGGGAGAATTAAAGAAATTATGAACTAGCTGGTGGTTTGATATTTTTTTGGAAAATTCAGAAATTTACAGAAAGTAGAGTCGATTGATCTGCGGCATTCCTATGGTTTCTGAGAAGCTCACAGAACGACCTGTGTTTCTGCGACCTTGGCCAAACTCCAATTTAATAAATCAGCGATAAATTGAACCAGATTTGTTCAAGGCAAAAGTTATAACTATGTATATGATTATAGTTATCTAATCTTACTGTCTGTGTGTTGAACAAAATATTAATCCTAATTCGCGTGTTAACAAAATAGTGCAGGTACTGGCGAGTAAATTGAACTAATTGGAATTAAATTACCGCTCACACACATTAATCGGAATTTGGTCGGAAGCTACCATAAGGTCTCACGGATCCTCGGCGTTTCCGCGAAGCTTCCCCGGACGGGAACCGTTCTTGCTCGAATGGCGAATCGGTGATTACCGGCGATCCGACGAAGATGCTTCATGCAGATTCATCTGAAAAAATCTTCGCACGCCATGCAAAGCGCAGTTACATCGTCGTTCCCCTCCTCGCCCGGTTGTCGCAAGTGCCCGTCCCACCGTTCCTAACCCGGGACGGTTAAACAGTGCAAGTTGCCACGATCCACGACTGCCACGACGGTTTGTGGTTACAACACTCGCAACATATGATCGCGGCGGCGGATTCCGAACAAGTGGCGTACTCTCGGGACGCGGTCGTGCGCTTGCGCGAGAGCCGACAGCTGACGCATCACGCACATGCTTCTCTCGAGACGCGGCTCGCGGTGTGCCACTGTGCTCCTGTTTTCTTTGACTTTCCCTTCGAGAGAGGCGCACGTGCCCGTAAAACCGTGAATTTGTGCCGTGCAATAAAAATACTTTGAGATTCATTAATCATCATGACTGAAAAGAGGCTCGACGTGATCGCGGGTGCAACGTCTGGCGCTATCAAAGGTAATCCCCATGTGTTTATTTGCAAGTTATGCATATAACTGGCAGTCCCCATTTATAATTTATATTAATATTACACACGTAAAAAATGTAAATTACAGGAATAAGTATCGGAGCGACGAAAACGGAGACTAAAGTAAGAAATTTGCAAAGCATAACCCGGCTCGATGAAAGCGACTGGGTGACCAGGATCGCGTGGGGCGACGACGACGAACGGGAGATTTTGGTCGCCTGCGGCGCAAAGAAAAGCAACGAGAGAAGGTGACGTCCAGTCATTTTTCGCAGCAAATTAAGAGAGCTTTCTTTACTTTCATGTTTCCACGAAGAATAGATACGATTTTGATAAAGTATAATTTCTCACGACAAAATATGATCTCACATATGTTTTCATGAATAAAATATGATTTTTATATGATAAATAATATAATTTGACACGACGGTTGCACGATCAATTTTTTTACAGAGTGAAGATCTTCGACTGGGACAGCACAATACTCACAGATTCTTTTCCTTGCAACACAGGCAACGGAACCGTCACCGGAATATCGCGATACGGCAAGTAAGATCGTCTCGACGCGAAACGACACGCATTTCACGGCGCATCAATGTTGATTGGACCTAATAAAACGGTCTGCGATTTTATTATTTAGATACATTTTGACGTCGGTCGAATCCGGGGAGGTATGCACGTGGTCCGCTGGAAAAGGAGAGGTATTGCTGAACGCCGGATGTAACCTGAACAGAATGTGCCATTCGCGTGATCAGAGGAATACGATAGCGACCGGAGGAGACCTGGAGAACAAGCTGAAGATGTACGATTTGGAGACGCAGAAGGAAATATTCCAGGCGAAGAATCTTCCGAACGACTGGCTGAACCTAAGAACATCTGTTTCGATAGTAGATCTATGTTTCTTGCCGGGAGGTCATCAGCTGGTCACAGTCGGTAAATATGGGCAGGTGAGGAACACTTTCTTTTTTTTTTGTCAAGTTAATCCTATATACATAATTTACAATCGTAAAATCGTTATTATTGACGCATATATAATTTTACAGATATTTCTGTACGATCGACGTCGCCAAAGACGTCCTGTGATAAACTTAACGGTGAAAGATGAAGCCTGGACCTGCGTAGCTGTCGCGCCCAAAGAAAAGTAAGATTTGTGCATAAAATCGTTAGGACACTTGAAAGCATCATTTAAAGATAACTATACAAAAAAAAATCGGTCACATTGTTAATTCATCGTATCTCCCAAAGTCACGTCATAGCGGGCTCGACCAAGGGCAAGCTGAACCTCGTCGATCTGAGAAAGTCGGGCACCGTGCTGAACACGTACAAAGGATTTACCGGTGGCGTGACCGGGGTGGCTTGCACCATCAAACCGTACGTCGCGAGTGTCGGCCTCGATAGATACCTGCGGATACACGATATCGATACGAAAAAACTTCTCAAAAGCGTAAGTCCTGTGCTTTACATAGTTTCCTCGAAATACCACGGCGTTTCAAAGCAAATATGTCTGATTGGTATATATCATTTTATGTTGCAGATTTATTTAACGTCGAAATTATCGTGTTTAATAATGAGGTCGGATGTCACTTTAGAAATGAAATCCGAGGACGACACAGAAGATATTTATAGCTAACGTAAAGTTTTATATGAACAAAAAATTTTTAAAGCAATTTTTTGTGTGTTGCAAAGATTTTCTTTAATTCCCTCATTTCCACGTCTCTTCTGTATTACGAATTATGCAATTTTTTGTTGTTGAGATGCATCAATTCTCTGCTCTGATAGGCTGTTCTCAACAAAAGCTTGCGAGAGCTGAAAAAAAAGATTATGGCGCGTTAAGTATCTAAAGGTCTAAAAAAGACATCGAAGATATAAAAAAGAGCGCCAAGTATACTTTTCACCTTTAATAATGTTTCTACGTAGAATCTCTGTTAATATTTCTTACGTGAAAGTTCCGAAAACAATTAATAAAATACATTTCTGCGCAAAAGCTTAACACATTAAATTATGGACAGACAGCATTTTTTAATCTAGCACTAAAAAAAATGACATTTAAAACGACGGAAATTTAGGCGATCATTAAACAAGACATTTCTATCACAGTATAATGTTTCTTTTACTCGGCAAGCTGTTTTCTCGTTTTAAATATCGAAAAAGGAACAACAAAGGTTGAACAGGGAGCAGGGGGGGAGGGGGAGTAGTTACGCTAACGTCGCTTTTTTTCTGTTATGACTACGCGTAATGCACAAGCATTTATATTATTTATTGTACAGTTTATTTATCATTAAATACCGCATCTCGATAGAGCTTGTATTTTGGTTCTTGGATGCAGCGCGCACAGAATTCAATCGCTTATTTCCCTCGCTCTCACACAAACATCACACGCACGCACGCACGCATACACACACACCCGCTCTCACTCGTCCCTCTAATATTATGTAGAATGAAGAGAAGCTAAATATATTCCTCGACAATTTCTACTGTGCTCTCAACAAGTAACAAGTTATGTCGAAGCCAGGTGCGCGGTACACGCTGCCGGTATGTTACAGCGTAATCTTTTTTAGTATCTTTTAAGTAGAAGATGAACGCGCGGCAACTCTCTCACAACGATTGCAACGCATTTTGTACTAAAAAAAAAGAAAAAAGAAAAAACGAAACAACGCGCTCACGCGCCTACAGCACATTAAATAGTACTGTTCAGCTGTACAAAAATCTTCGTTTCACACTACGCCTCCCGTAAGAATTAATACTAATGTTTAGCTTTTTTTTTGTCTTAACCCGACACTGCGCTTACATCTCAGATAGTATATATATTTATTTATATATACGTGTATTCCAATTGAACGTGTCTCTAGGAATACATTCGCTACATTTACAGGCACTATTCCCTTCAAAATCGAGTATAATTACCGTCACCTGCGTTTCTATGTATGAAAAAGAAAAAAAAAAAGAGAGATTAAGATCCGCGTCAAACGTGTTTCGAATTTACATGCTCCAACCAATATTCCAACTAAAGGACATTTTATATTACTCCAGGACTTTTCTGGCCGATACTCGCCTTCGCAACGAAGTTATGCAGAACTGCATGCTTTGGAAAAATATCTCGCTTAATGAGTCGTATCCCTATACAGGAATGTTTCTCTTGATTCATTAAAGAACTCGTTCTTTAGAGTGCAAAACGACATTATACAAATTCCCCTGAAACTCCGTCATATTATAATTTGCATTCTTCTCTCACGAATGACGCGAGTAGTAATTACAATTGGATTTATACAAAAGCTCGTTTCACTTGCTATCTCTATATACTCGGAGAATTCGACATATCTGCCAATTTATTATTCTAAAGTAAAATTAATGCCAAACGTGCTGTTGGATGGAAAGCAATAGATCGAAGAATGTATGTTTTCATTCATAAGTCGTGTAAGTCATCAGTATTCTTAATTAAGACGGCTCGCGATACAATTATAAAATCTTATTTCGGTATCGATGGCTGCTATATATCAGTCCGCGTATCGTCAGCAATTATACAATATGTAGAATTTGGTCAAGTATCACATTAAAACTCGAGTATTTTTATCCGATTTATCGAATAAATCTTAATAAACGAGTGTATCACGTCTCGACTCTTTCAATTTTAACTTGTCATTTATGGACACAAGTGCATAAAAATTTCGTGTGAACTAAGAATTAGTTCATACAATTCCATCATATCTATTTCTCGTAAATATTCAAGAGAAACTATATAGTCGTATCGTAATAGAAAATTATTTTAGTGGATCACTTCAGTTTTGGGGAAATATAATCCTGTCTTATTGTTTCGATAGAGAGTTCTGTGTAGCTTACGATTTCTTTAGTATAAAAGCCAAAGAAAGGTTTTGCAGCTTTTGTACAGAGCGGTCGCTTTATACTCCCCGACGTTTGCGTGACTCTGGCAAATACGTACATTAAAAATGAAACGTTGAAACAGAGGACAAAAGAGAGAGGCAATCTTTCGAGATGTTACAGATATAATCCGAAACATAAATTTGTAATCTGTGCTTTAACAATACGTGTTAATAATATACAGCTTTGACATACTCGACGACTTCTACACAATCAATAGAAATAATGTCTGAGAACTTAAAAGGACCATGTCCATTCCGTGTAGAGCGGCGTGTTAAAATGCATCTACTTATTATGCAAGATCAGTAATTAAGATTTGGGGG
>NW_012026812.1:2921416-2946862 GCF_000956235.1 Wasmannia auropunctata
GGGAGGGGTATTTCAAGTGCATCATTCCGGTAGAAATTAATAAAAGAAAAAAAAAACGATTTTTACACAACTGAGTATGTAAAATATCAAAGAGACATTTAATTAGATCGGTGATCGTACAATTGCGTTCAAAAAGGAACGTGAAGGATCCTCGCGCGTGCAGCGGGGACAGGCGATTTCGTTTTTCATCGATCGCGAAATACGACTCTTCGATAATTATTTCCTTTTTTTTTTATATAATCCTCACATATCCTAATTATACACAAGATCAAAAGGAATATCTACGCTCTCCATTTCACAGAGGGTGAACAACAACACAATTTGCATAAAGAATAGATATATAATCGTGATTAAAAGTTGCGACTTTTTATCTCCAGGATTTCGTCGTACCTCCGAAGCTCTCGTGTTTCTTTCCTTTCGAGAAATTTCTTCGTCATTTCTCTTCCCGATTCGTGCTCGATTGTAGAAGGGCGCGGAGACTCGCGTTCTGAGCAAATAATGGCGCAGCTACCTACTGTCCTTGGCGAGAAGCTCGAACGTCTACTAAAATGTGTAGAGCATGTCTGTGTAGCATTTGTACCATAAAAAATTAAGCTTAAGTGATTTTTTTTATACACTATACAGAGCATCATAGTTTGTCGTAACGTCGCGCGTTTCAACGAATTTCTCTCTGTCACTCCTCTAACGCGCCACGTCTATAACTTCCCTCTCGCCGAACGGGCATCTTGCGTCGCTCTCCCTTGCCTCGCCTGGCGGCGCGTAATCACCGAGCAACATGCGAGGAACTCGCGAGCGATAACAACAGGAGGGTGTACAAATACGCAGTCGTTATGTTACAACACGTCCGCCCGCCGCGGTTAATGGCGGCGGTCAACTTCAAGTTCGGAGTTCTAAATCCGTGCGTGGCGGCACGTGAAAACGGGCGACGTCTCATTCCCCGCCCGAGACGCCCGAGACACAAATGTTTATCACGTCCCGCCACGTCGCCTCTTGAGTTTGATTCACTAGCGTCGACTGCGGCTCCGAGATGTCCGACGTGACTGGACTTAGCGGTGGACTAGGTGTCGCCGGCGCCTCCTCGGACCGATTGCGCTCCGTCGTCGTTGCCTCCGCCGCGGCGTCCTGCTCGGTTTCGCCGTCGGCGAGCGACGCTTCCGACTGCGCGGAGCTGGGAGCCTTCGACAGCTGGGAATCTTGTGCTCGCAATGATATAGAACTACCTTTATTGCTACTGCCATCCTCACCTGGAAACCAACGAAGACAGAAACGTTAGTATCGTAATAATCGGTCTGCACGATGCAACGAGTGCATTTTTACTCAGAAAAGTCGAAAACGTGCGCGTATTTTATTAAACCAAAATCAAAGCATTCGATATTCTTACAGTAAATGATACATTTTAAAAAGAATTACATATTTTACAAAGAAAAACTATATAAATTACATTTAAAAAAAAAAGAAAATAAACTTCTTATTAAGTTGAATTTATGAATTTAAATATGAAAAAACTTTCTGATCAACTGATAATATTTCAAAAGTTATAATTATAAATGGACCAAAGATAATTAATTATTGACCAAGAACGTGACGAAATGTTACTCACCACAAGGCCTAAGAACGAGGTAGAAGAGCAGGTCGGAGAGGGATATTATACCGATCACTTTGTCGTCATCGTCGATCACTACTAGCCTGTGAACCTGAAAACATACGTGACGAAAAATGTAATAATTTTAGCAATTTGAACGGGAAGATTATGCTCAATTTAAAGAAACGCTCCCGCTACCTCCGCTCTGACAATCCTTTCCATTATAGTGAACAACGTCTCATCTAATTTGCAACTCTGAACGCCTTCGAACCATTCATTGCGGTGCTCGTTTGCTTCCCGTAGCGAAACGTCCAGATTATTGTACGTCTTTTCCGCCGCTAAGTTCTGAAAGTATATTTAAGCGTTAGCGCGTAAAATATATACTACAATTTGTCGCGGACGACGATTTAAAAGAAAAAAAAAAAGTGTGACTTACAATGACATCAAACTTCGAATAGATGTTTACTAATTTCCCCTCGGAGTCGACGATCGGCAACGCTGAAACTCTCCTCTCCACGAATTTTTTCAACGCTAAAATTATGCTAGTCTCCTCCGTGGCTGTTTCTATATTCTCGAAAGTGCCTATCCTCAACTCTCTCAGCGTTTTGTTGGTGAAAGATGGTTTCGGTAACTCGTGGATCTGTCAAATTGCACAGACGAATTTTAAAAAAAGACAGATTCGCAGCAGAGTGTTATTTGCTTGTGGGAGAAGAGAGACACGCATACTCACATATAGGAAAAGAAACCTAAGTATTCGCTTATGCGTCAAGATATAAAGGACGTTTCCGGTGTCGGGATCTATCACAGGCAATCGGTGGATTCGGTTTTGTATTAAGGTCCTGATAGCCTCGTACAGCGACGCGTCCGGCCCGATGCTGACAAGCGGGTGGACCTGATCCTTCAGGACTTCTGAAAATTCAACAGTTTTCTAAATATAATTTCTCGGTAATACGTAAACGTAATGGCAAGCACATTTATCGTTACGTATCATCTGGCGGGGCACTCGGACGGACTATAGTTTAATTATTCTGTTCACGCGACAACCGAGACAACGTCTCTTTCTCCATTGAGAAGAGGGGAACTTACTTCTCCACGTATCTAGTTCGTGCTCTTCCAACTCGTCCATTGTCACCGACGGACTGGTGTAATACATCTGCAGTATCTTTATGAAGTCCGTTATAGTGAGCATGCCGACAAACTGCTGCCGGGAACTGTCCCACAACGGCGCGGCCCTCACCCCTGAAAATATCGTTATCATATCAAAACCAGCGCTCCTCGCGCAAGCGGGGAGCGAACGTAATCGGACGGAGGGGGCAAACTTACCATTATAGACGAGAGCGAAGAAGGCCTTTTTAACGAGTAGATGTGTGTCGAAGACGACCAGCTTGGCGCTGGTCGGTATTAGGTCGTAGCATTTGTGGAACTTGAAGAACTTGACGAAGATCTGCGACTCGTCCTCCTCTGAAAGCCCAAACAGTTCGCAGTAGAGAAGAGCCTTCTGATTTCGGCGAAGCATAATTTTTGTGGCGGTGTGCGGTTGTTAAAACTTATAATTTTTTAACTTCGTATCGAACGCACGAAATTTATATTATCCTGGCGCTCGCAAGTATAACGCGAATGTTTAATTAATAATCCGCAAATTGTCCGCCACTAACGAATTAAGAGTTTCACACTGTGATTCCGAGATATGAGCATACACATTCGAGAAAACGGCGTCACCCGGTTTTTCTCCACGATTTTTACGAAATTGGGGAAACACCTAAAAAAAAACTTCCAGCGAAATCACCTTTGTAGTCCATTTTAAGCACGAATGGCGAATGAAATTCTGTTAATACGCATTTTCCTTTGATAATGTAACACCGATCTCAATGGCCTAATTTGAAGTTCGAACGGGTTAACGATATTATACAACGCAGTAATGGAACTTGATTAAATGATCGATAAATTGCGATTAGGCATCTCTCGGAAGCACCGATTATACATCCGGAGAGAGAGAGAGAGAGAGAGAGAGAGAGAGAGAGAGAGAGAGAGACCATCCGAGAGAGACATCCGTGAAATATCATCGATAACGCTTGATATTTTAAAGTGCGATAGATAAAGAGGGCCGCGGATAATACTGTTGTAAGCAGATAAGAGCCATATTGTCGCTCGCCAGAAGTAATTGTAATACCACCGATGAATAATATCACGAGGAAAATGATAGAAAATTGCATCAGAAGAACAATGGAATTACAGCAGATGCATCACCTCTCTCTCCCATTAGTTACGTGACGTCGTGAGAAAAAAGGAGGAGCTTCCAACTTCTAAGAACTGAATCACACGCAAAATGGAAGATGTAAAATAACACGCGTTTAAATCTGTATAATCGATAGATTCAGATTGAAATTAATTATATTAATAACACGAGGAACATTAAGAACTGACAACGCGACTCGGTATTTCAATTATACCGAGAGAAGAAAGACGGAAACTATCGAGCGTAGTTTTTTTTTACACGCCGTCAAAGGAGACGCGTCTTGAAACGGTAACCAAGAGACAGGCACGATGATAATGACGACAGACTCTTCACATTTACAACGACAGACTCTTCACATTTACACAGCGATCACTCCGGCAAAATGTTCCGGCGATTCTTTCGGGAAATAGTGCTCTCGCAGATGTTGGCACTTGCGCGATCTGGGCCGTTAGACAGAACCGGGGAACACGACGACTGCGGTACTACGACTGACCGCAGGCGAAGGAAAACGCAGCGAGGAGTCACGGGGAACAGCTGGCGGCGAGCGAAGCGAGTTGAAAGTACCCGTCGCGCGCGTGTATGTGTATCGATGTGTTGGGCACGTACCCGGAACGAATCAGCATCAACCGCTCGAAACCTGCGGCGGTCTCTCTCTCTCTCTCTCCCTTTCCCATCGCGCGGAATATTTCACAACGCGCGGCGTTGTGCGTACAAATCGCGCATCGTTTGCCGAGACGCGATCCGTACACAAGAGAATCGCGCGACCGCGGGAGGTCGATTTCGCTCGCTTTTGTGATGGACGAGAAACACTCCGGTAGAGTATATAGGACGCCCCATTACGACGCGAAACTCGATCGAACTCGCCGACCTAGAACCGAGACAATATTGACACTTCGTATCCGCCGACCGCAAGTGTCGTCCCGACGAGATTCGGTCGATTAAATTAACTGAAACCGAATGGAATGCGAGAGAGCGACGTGAAATCTACGTTGATTGCGAATCGTAAATATGCAGGCACCCTGCGTTTACGATCGCGCGGGTATACCTCTGGAGAGGATCCAAGCGAGCTCGTCCTCGAGGGGCGGGTTCTCCACCTCGAACTCCTTGATCAGGTCCTTCGAGTACACGGGATCGTCGTCCTGGCACCACCAGGCGGCCGCGACCTGCCTTAAAGCGGCGCGCACGCTCTCCGAGTCCGAGTAGTAGTGCAAGGCCAGCATTATTATTCAACATCGCCGCGTCGATTCCCCGCGAATGGCACGGATAAACATCCCCCGATCGACGGAAATTCGCCCAAAATACCCGTCGTTCTCCTCCTACCCGAGGACGTGCTTTCTTCGGCAGTGGCTCTTCGCTCCTCCGGAAAAAGCGCGCACGACGCACGAGTTACTCGTGCTTCAACCTCCTCGGGCCTCACATTTCGGTAATCCTGTGACGTAAGTCGACACGAAGGGCCGAATCCTTTCCCAATTTATCAACGAATCTCGCCGGCAACTATCTCGATTCCTTCACCGATAGTCTTCCCCGCGTCGCCATCAGGATCCCCTCCCTCTTATGATTCACAACGACGGATCTCTTTGTCGCTCTTCCACGCAGATTTCCACGCGAAATCGTCAGCCTCGTCGCTGGCGAACACCACGACTGCCCAAGTCGATCCGTCGTCAATAGCTCGCTCTCCGCTCTGTCTCTCTCTTTCGCTCTCGCGCTGGTTGGTCTCTTCTTCCTTCTTCTCCTCCTCGTCGTGGTCGTCGTCGTCGTTAACCATCGTTGCCAAGAATAACCTTCGCTGATGCGTCTTGCCAAAAGAGCGAGGCGCGCCAAGTTTCGCATCGCTTCCTTACGTTAAAACGTTTGTTTTTTTTCTTTCTCTTTAAATCAAACGCCGCGACGTAGAAAGTTAGGCATAGATGGTCCGATAACAATGCTCGCTATTTTGTAGAATGTAGATTAATTATGCATCAATCGGAATGTCCAGCAAAAACCATTGAATCCTGGATCTTATACGATTTAACTGTCCTCGTATTCCTTTCATCGCAAGCCTTTCTCATCGAGGCGACACGTTACGCGCTGCCCTTTCGAATTTCATTTCCTCGCCGTCCTTCTTAGGACGGCGCGTGCCTACACGTGCGCTCGCGAACGCGACATTTAATCTTGAACGTGCTGCAATCGAAGGCGAGGTTTCCGATCGAATGGGTTCGCGCCGGACAAAGGTCGACAGGATCGACGAGCGTCACTGGACCCGTAATCCGTATATATAACGTTCGAAAGAGGTTCATAGGGATCAACAGGAAGCGAGAGAAAAAGAGAGTCCCCTCTCGCCACACATGTAATAATAAACTACTTATTATCGAACCCTGCAGCGGATTCTAGCCCCATGACCTAGACCTAGATATAGCGGAGAAGCGCGCCAGTGCGACGTAGAATGCGAAGCGCGCCGTAGTACGGCGGAGCCGTGTGAAGCTGTGTGTATCGCGAGAGACACTCCCCCTCTCTCTCTCTCTCTCGCTCTTAACGCCACAGCTGGCCTCCCGGGAGCCTCATCGATCGCCCACCCATACACTGGGACGCCGTCGGAAGACCTAGTGCCACGATTTCAAAAGGGGAAAGCCATAACAAGGCACGGCGAAAACACGTGGAGTTTCGCATCGTGCCGGGTTCCGCCTTCCCGTTTGTGTCGTATCGCGCGGCGTATCGTCTTCCTTCAATTAAAATACGGTAAACGCACACCGCCATCTATTCGAGAAAATTAATTGAGCGATGATATTATATCCAAAAGACGTGAACTTTATACGAGTACTGCAATTCTTGATTAAATTGAAGAGTGCGGGGAAAAGGGATGTCGCGAACGCGCAAATTCAAGGCTTTTTGCATCGTGAAATTGACCTCTTGGAATCCTCGGAGTCTTTGATCGACGTTAAATTTATAACAACGTCGAGCGTTTGATACTAAATCGATTCTTCCGATAAAGGGAAATTTCTCTTCTCTTGGCGCGCGCGCGCGCACCACATATACATTCTCACACACACGCAGGCACATATATACGCATCTCGTATAGACAGTCTCTATTCACTTTAATATTCAATCCTCCAAGATCAATATAATCCGAATTAACGTTTCAATTGCATGCGTATGTGAGAGAGCCTACGACTTAAAAGCTTACTTGTTTCGAGCTGATTACGAGCATTCACGTTAGGATTATTTCGAGTAGATTTTCCGCTCGATTGAATCGAGTTACACAAAGCCCGAGTAAGAGCGTGTAAGAGCGTCTTCTAATATCACTTCGAGTGATTTTCCAAAGGAAAATTAGTGTCGCAAGTAAAACTCACCAAGATCGGACAGTGAGACTTTCTCCAGGAAGGGATCCACCACCGGCAGCTGCAAATTAGAGAAAGAAATTAGCGAAATTACATTCCGGAGTGCAATCATTGAGATCGTCGTTACAGGCGATAACGATTTCCTTTACGAAAAGAAAAGGATCCGCTCGTTGAGTTCCTAATTATTGTCGTTAAAAGTCACAGTGTTTTCAATTAAATCTCAATTAAATCTCAAAATCGATCTCCCCTTCTTTCTCAAACAGGATATAAAAAAACATCACGTGTGCCGAAGTAATTGTATTTTTCTTTCATATCTTCAAGAAACTCTCTGTCGCGAGAAACGCACACTATTTCCTCCCTTCTGTCATCCCGCCTTTTCACGATCGAGGATTTACGGAGCATTTACGGCGAATCACGGAGGGCTCAGGAAGGTCGTCTCTAGAGAAAAGTAAGCGGGAGATGTACCAGAGTCCGTTTCAGCAAGGATCTCGGGCTGAAGGTGTGCCGTCTCTTGATCTTCGTGTACCAGCTCGTGAGGACACCGGAGCCGGTGGCGTGCGCCACGTCCGAGCTCTTGGCGATACCTCCGGTCGGCTCGCTCGTTTGACGTCGGAACAACATCCTCGCGCGCCGAGGACGGAGGACGCTATTCCAAACGAAACCCGGTCGGAGCTCCTTAGAGGACTCCCTCGGGGGAATCCCTCGGTGAAGAGAACGCGATGCGCTTTCCGTGCGACGTTCCACAGTTCTTATCGATCACAGCCCCGATCACGCATACCCTTTCTCATCCTCGACCTCGACCTTGTCCTTGCCCTCGTCCTTGTCGTCGTCGTCGTCGGCGCGCGTCCTTCCCGTTTGGGATCCGCGGCGCGGATGAAACTCGGCGACGTCCGACCGCGGCGGGCCGGCCGATCGACTTCTCTCCTCAACGCAGTTCGCAGCCGCTGGATCTCGCGTCTACGCGACGCCCGTGTTTACGTCGTCGCGACGAGCGAAGAAGGCACGGCGTTAACACGTCCTCGCTTAACACCTCCGCCGGTGTTACCCGCGAGCGCGCCGTCCGGGATATTTTCGACGGTGGCATAACTCTTTCGCGCCGGCTGCTGCTGCGTGCGGGGCACAGGATAGAGTGTGCGACTGGCCGCGGCACACCACACACCCGTCGGCTAATTGCGCTGCAAGCCTGCCAAGAATTCGCGGCTCTGTCAATAGTCGCGGAGTCGCGGCACCGATAGTCGCGCGGCGAACGTCTCCCCGAGCACAAGACCGAGGCGCGATGACGTAACGCAATTTAGAATCTCTCCTCGCCGCGGTATCCGCCGCGAGGTCCGCGCTTCCTTCCCGCTTTTTTTCGCGAGCGAATCGATCGAATCCCCGCCGTCTCCTATAAGTCAACTCGGAGGGATTAACCTTCAGAGGAGTTATTTTTTAAATCTTACAACTTCTTTCTCGAGCAGATGTATCGTAATTTAAAATATGATACTGCGTCATTATAGTTTCTTTCTTTTTTTGGAGTACCCTTCTGGTGAAGGGAATTATTTATGCCTTCAACCTTTCTTTCAGATTATATAACACAAGTTCTCTCTTGTTCTTTTTATACAGCTTCTTACTGTAATATCTAAATCACTTTTTTGCTTTTTAAATAAAATTGTATAAACACATATAAACGTAAACCATTTTTTTTCTTTGACGGTCCTCTAATGGTATCGATAATGACCGAGAATGCTTTTAGATCTAAACGTAAGCTCTAAATCACTTTTTCTGTTCTTTAAATAAAATTGTATAAACACATATAAACGTAAACCCGACTTTTTCTTTGACAATCCTCTAATGGCATCGATATCACCGAGAATGCTTTTAGATCTAATGTAATAAGTTCTATATCCAGTCTTTTGTCCCTTCTTCGCACGGTAGCCCTCTAAAGGTTAATCTCGCGAAGCGCGGAATTTATTAGAGACACGGTACACTTCGCGCGGGAAACGACCGCGGCGACGAGAGGAGTTTTCGCGGGGATCTATATGTAGTACGTGCTCGCGGGACCGCCGGCGACCGCGTTTTAATTCGCATCGATCGAGTCGACAGGGTTGACAGCACCGGGCCGGCCCACGCGATTTTATTAAACGCCGAGCGCCAGCATCTCAAGGAAAAATAACGACAACGAGCTCGACGACGGGCGGGGGTCTTCGTTGTGGATCACCGGTTCGGAAAGCGCCACAGCCCCGCTTTTTTCTTCCCTCCCCGTGACCGACCTGACGGCCGGCAGGGTCATCTTTTTCCAACTAGCGCGACCGCCGGGCGCTCATTCGATCCGCGCCAAGAATAGTAGAACGATAGATAGTACGACACACGTAACACAAGTGTAATAAACAAACGTGCGATAAAGGAGGCGCCAAGCACCTCTCTACATATCTCTCTCTCGCGCGCGCGCGCTATATTTATTACATCATCAATAAGACCTGGTATTCGGCGAAGCGGGCAAAGTTTACTCGTACATGGAAAGAACAATTTTGCTAAATCCAGATCTGAAAATAATTTTTGTTCAATAATCAAAATAATTCTGTGCAAGAGTCAAAATGATTACTAGAATATCAAAATCATTTTATAGAAATATTTATCAGTTTTAACACTCCAACAAATTATTTTTACGATTGAACAAAAAATTATTTTCAGATCTGTATTTAGCAAAATTTTTAGACCTTTTAACAAAATCGTTCTTTCCGCGTAGGAGAGGGCAAAAGAAAAAGAAACGAAAATCGAAGGTGGCACGGCGCGAAACCGTACCGCATGCCCGATCGAATCTAAAAATAGGACGACATTCGCGGTTTTCCTGCGCGGAAATTTAACCGACAGTGACCACTGGGATCACGCACGGAGTTTTTTCCCTCCCTTTTTCTCGCTCCTTTCTTCTTCGTTGGTCGCACTTGAGATTGATTCAGTCGGCGGCGCGGTTCGCCGCTTCGCCGAGCGCGACAACGCGGAGAAAACGACGCTGCAGGCGGGCGTCGTCAGCCCGACGACGTGGCTCGTTATCGTTATATGGGCGTGTGTAACGCGCGGGAATTTTTTTTGCAATAACGGGCGTAGGCGCGCGCGCGCGCTGCGGGACGACGAAGTTTCGATACAACGCGCCGCACTGGGACGCTGCGTTCGTCCGCAAGGCCGCCGCGGGAGATAAAAAAAGTGCACGTTGCGTGCGTCACACACGCACGCGAGATGGAGGAGGTGAAGAGGTGGAGGAGGAGGGACGACGTCGCGCGCGACACTCGACGCGGCAACTTGTTGACGCGGTTCGTCCACACGCGAGGAGTGTGAACCGGAGCGGAAACCGCCGCCGCCGCCGCCGTCGCCGCCTCGCCGGGAGGAGCGAATCGGGCTCGATTTGCAAAACGCGGAGCGCGCCGGTTTTAAGGATGCTTGATTTGGATTTATATAAACGAGACGCCCACGCGCCAGAATTCCGCGAGAATTTCCGCGACGCACGCCGACAGACGAGCCGAGTGGGCAGAGATGCGCGATCTCGCAATATGTAGAATGTGAAATTAACGAATTCCCCTCCTCCCTCCCTCTCCCCAATTGCTATGCAACATGAGTTCGATTTACAGTCACGAACTGCATGCGATTTAAAATTGTTAACGCAGCTCCAAATCGCACTTGTAATCTTGTATTCAACGAAGCATTTATTCATTAAATATATTTATAAAAAATAAAAGTTTTATGTAAATAAAATTCTTATACAGATGGTATATATTCTATTTGCTCCTTTTTAAAGAGACTTTTAAAAATTTTTTATACACGTTTCATTGTACATCTCGATCCTTTTATGATGTAAATCGTATAAAAATTTAGAATTACACGCCTTTCAAAACCGTATCTGCAACGTCAACGAAACGACACGCGATTTAAAATTACATTTACGATACAAAATCACGCACAATTTCAGTATAATAGAAACCGTGACACGATGTATATCACATTCACAGCGATTCTCAAGAAAGGATCACGATACACACTATTTTATAGATCGCACATCTCTAGCCGTTCGAGCTCGCCGTTAAAGATCCCCCGACGCAGATTATCGGGCCCGTCCGTCTCGTACGACGCGATTCGCGATACGCTCGCTAAATATTATTTCGGCGGTGCCCTCCCCTTCCTCCCGCCCTCGCGTCGCGCGTAAATAGAGATTACGCGCGCCGAGCCCGAGACACAAGGTTTCGTTATCTGTGAAAAACGTTTGCGCGCCGCGGACGCGATTATAGGGGATCGCCCGCGGGCGTGTATTATATTTAAACTGGCGATTCGTTCGCCAGATGTGGGAAAGATGTGTCGAATTACTTCGGGATCTTTCTGGGAAACAAACGCGCGGCGGCGGCGGCGACGGCGTCAATTAACTCCGCGCGCGTGAGGATGCCGAGACCTCGTCGTTCGTCTCTCGCGCGCGCGTCACCGCGGAAGGCGCGGCCAATATTCGCGAGTCGGCCAGATGGGCAACGCGCGGGGCGTCTATAAATATATAATTCTGAATCGCAATTGTTTGCAAACAGCCGGATCGCAGCCGGCACGTCCGCAGGCCGCGGGAAGCTGTCCGAAAACGAAGCTCCGCCGAGGAGCGCCTTCTTCTCTCCGCCGCGTGCGGACGAGCTCTCGCCAATATATCCGATCACCGTGTACGTGTACCTTCCATCGTCGAGTACCACACGCGCACACGTCTCGATCAAGAGAGCGCGAGGAGACGCGACCTCATCGGTCCCGGCGATAATTATGACGCAATAAAAGAAGTCCGTCTTCCGCATGCATGCGGAAAACCAGTTTTTCCCCACTCTCCTCCGGGGGGGACCCGGGAGAGGAGAGTCCGGGGAGGGGCGGGGGGATGAAACGGGGCGAAGCGGCTCGCGCTGGGTTATTTCGAGACGTTATCGCGATTGTTTTGATAATCTCGCACCCATTGCTCGGCGCGCCACGACCGACTGGCCGTGAAAGCGGTCGAGAGAGAGAGAGAGAGAGAGAGAGAGAGAGAGAGAGAGAGAGAGAGAGAGAGAAAGAGCGAGGGTGGTCAGGTCAGGGCCGCGCGCCCGCCCGCCGAAGGGACGTGCGCCCGCTCGCACTGCTCCGAAACCGCGCTCCGTATATATTCGCGCTCTATCTATCGCTGCGCTCCGCGCGCGCACACATGCACGTATACATGTACGCACACATGTTTTTCTAGCAACAAGTGTTTGCGCGCCGTCGACCCGTCGCCGTCACCGTCACCATTCGAGGGATCTCACCGGAGAGATTAAACTACGTCGTTAACTTCGCCCCGAGAAAAGTCCCTCCTACTCCGCCCCTCGGCAGACTCCGCCGCGTTTCCAACTTCCGACCGTGTCAACTGTGGATTAGTGGATATACTGACCCCTGGCTAAACACCGGCGGCCCTGCGCGTGATCCGCGGAAAAAAAACTCGTCGAGAGAACTCTCGTTGCCGCGGTCCCACGACGGGAACGGCAATTACAATCTCGATCGCACCCTCGCGGAAACGCGAGCACGGTTAATCGAGCACTATCGTCGCCGTCGTCGGCGCCGATCTCGCGCGAGAGAGTCGACCGATTTCTCGGACACGCTGCACGCACATTCTCGGTCCTCTCTCCCTCTCTCTCTTTCTCTCGCTCTCGCACGAGAGGGAGAGAAAGAGAGCAGGCGAGAGAACTCTTAGGGGGAAAAAAAAACGGTTTCACCAAGAGACGGAAGAGCTCGAGAGAGGTGACAGGCGCGAATTGCGGGCCGACTCTCCGCGACACGGTTGACGGTCTGTCTATTTCGGTAACGGTAATCAGCGCGGCGAGATCGCGATCCCGCCCGGATCACGGTCGAGGTCGATTGTAGGACCGACCTCTGTGAGGTCGCGAGGACTCCTCGTGGAGGGAAGAGAAAGAGAGACGACGAGAGGCACGAACGATGCGCGAACGCGGGACTCGCGACGGCCGGTCGTCGGCTTCCTCGAAGGCTGCCCGATAGCCGCCAGCCTCGGTAGCTCGTGCTCAACTGGATCACACCGTCCAGGCCGGCGCCCGACGACGGCTCGTCGCGGCTCCCGCGACACACGTTGTTGTGTATGAAATTTACGGCGCATCGCTCATGTGCGCGTAGAAACGGGGGAGGCGCGCGCGGACGCGAGCCGGCCGCCTCCTCCGCGGGCTCCTCTTCTCCTCGTCGGCGCCTCCGCCGTGACCCGAGCAATTAATTAAATTCGCCGCGCGAATTATCTCGGATAATTTTAAGTGTTCCTCCGCCGCCCCGTGGGAAGGGAAAGGGCCGGAGAACAGAGAGAGAGAGAAAGAGAGAAAGCGTCCTCGGACGACGTTGCTTCCTTAGGGAGAGGCACACGAGAGTCCGCGAGGACCGCGGAGATCGCGACGCTTTCGCATGTGTCTCGGCTATAGAATGTATCTGTCGCGGCAACCATTGCGCGACGAGATAAGGCCGTCGATAAGCGTTTAAATATGTACTTAGCGCATGCAACGGGAAGGTAAAAGTAAACGGAAGGAACGGAAAGAGGGAGAGGAGAGCCATGAGTCCTCTCGTAAATTTGCGTACCGCTTACGAGGAAGAACGAATAATATTGGAGCTAATATTTATTCCGCGCGCCAACGATTACTCTTCTCTATACGTGATCAGAATGATCCCCCGACAGAGATGCTGCTGCCCGAGAGACTATTTTCTCAGAAGCGAAGTGTCTATATGTATCTACTATGTATGTATGTTTTTTAGATTGCAATTCAATCGCATAAATTGTTCAAGCTTCTCGGGAACAGATAAGACGGGACATACTGAAGGGAGAGAAGTCGCGAGAGATGCAATAACACGGGTCCCGTTGCGAGTACGGGCGATCTCGCGCAGATAAATCATCAACGCGCGGTAAATTCGCTCGGAAAAGTACTCTAGTTTATCGTCGGCAGGAAGTTCCCTTATCGACGCTCTTAAATCTCAGATTTTTCTCCCTGCTGCAAGGTAAGGCAGATCACAACGCGCCGGGCATACCACGTGTGAACGTGGAATATTTACATATCAAATTCCGTAACACTGTGACTTTTAGCGTCGAATGTTTAATTCAGGCTATACGGCGAGGATGCAATCGATAATTTGACGATCCACTTACCCCCCGCGCGTCCCTGAAGAGTATGGCAGCGTGAACCGGATCCAGGCAAGCGTCGGACGCTCTGTGAGGTATCGCGGGCGCCCCGAGGGATAATCTCCGTGCCGTGGGATCCAATGAACTCCTCCTGTGCGCGCCTGAAACCGAGCGGGTTGTATATAGTCGAGTGACGTAAAGACAAAGGGAAATTTTACAAAGCAAATAATTCATCGTACATGTATTGCAATTAGAATATAATATACATAATAATGTAGAACTTTATATTATTATTTGCATCAAATTATGTATTATAATATGTGATACATAATACACTAGAAAACGATATAAAATTTGATTGCACGTAGAATCGCATCCCAGAACCTCGTACTGGTCGTCAATTTATAACAAAAAAAAAAAAAAAAAAAAAAAAATTTTGTTAAAAAGAAAATACATCGATGCAAAAAAAATAAGCTCGTCGATGTTCTTCTTGTCATCCTGTATAATTAAGATAAGGACCGCTGAAAAATGAATACCTTACTTCAGACTTTATACCAGACTTATCAAAAATGTGATATCTCGTAAAATATTCAATTCTCGTCGCGTCCTCATTTTGATACTTTTTCATGTAGAATGATGAAAAGAGAATATTACAGATAATATACTTTTTTCTTCGCAATCTGCGAAGAAAAAAAATATGTTGTCCGTAGAGAAATGTATAGAAGGGAGAAGTGATTCCCTCCTGAAGTGGTCCTTCGTGAAATAAAAATATTTCCTCAATATTTAATATTTTCATCAGTATGAAAAGAATGGCTTTGCCGAAGTATCGAAATTTTAACTAAATATAGATCTGAGAATAACTTTGTTGGACCACGTCAAAATGATTACGTAGAGCGCTCTAGAACTGGCTGCTAAACTGTCGAAACTTTTCGTATATAGCATCGCTCGCACCGCTCGAGTTTCCTAACACTAACTATTTTGATGATCTACACAAAATTATTTCCCGTATCTAGCTAAATTTCTAGACACTTCAGCAAAACCGGCGTTATACGTTCCGCGCGCGCAACAATCGTATTTGTCAAGTTCAATTCAATCGGCGGTCCCGGTCGTGTCACATCACCACACACGTGTTTCTATCATTGTAAACAGTTCTAATTGGCTGCAATTAATCCAATCGTCTTGGGTTTCGGGCCGTAATAGTCCCCAGTGTAACGTTAGACAATCCATCGCGCGGACGCACGAAATTTGTCATGGTGATTATTATTACGTAAAACGTGACTCGTCATTTACATTCCCAATACCGCGCCCGGTGAAGAAATACGATCGAGACTGAGTCGCGTTCGCGTCCGGTGTATCTCTTTACTGACTGAATGGGATGGTATATGGATCGAATGTCGCGAAGCCCACACCGCGACGCGTCCCCTTTCGACACTCGTGCCGATTTCAATCGGCAACGCGATTTCACGCAATTATTCACTCTTCACAGCCTCCCGCCGGTCAATTTGTCGTTTTCCGAGGAAAATTATGTAAGAACATATCTGTTTGCGATGAATGCAAATATATAGCGTTTAGAATAGCCGGAACGAGTATTAATTTATGTCCATGTAAATGAGAGTTATCTGCATGTTGCAAAAAGAAAAAAGAAAAAGAAAAAAAGCGTTGCTTGAACTAAGCGTTACGTAATCGGCATTTATCCGAGTCACCGGTTTCTCGAGTCCATATGAAGAAAAAAAAAAGGTTTTTCTCCCGCGTGATATCATCCGGCCGTTTTCTTTCAAAGTGTAATCACCTGAGGAAACGCGGCGCGGACTCGCGACTTCTCCGTTCTTCGCGTTCGCCAATAAACGCGAGGCGTTCAATAAAGATCGACACACGACGCGCATCCGTCACCGCCCGACGAGACACCGTTCGTCAAAGGTTGTCGATATGACGCAATAAATGCGCGTCTCGTATAAGTGGAACGAGATCGAAATCGGAGCCACCGGGGCCCCGCCTGCGGAGGGACGTCGCCTTCGCGGCTTCGGTCCCTCCGTGCAGTGGATCTTGGAATTTTATTTCTCTCCCCCTCTCTCTCTCTCTCTCTCTCTCTCTCTCTCTCTCTCGACGCGAAGGCCGTTTGCGGCACGTTTCTACGATTAAATCCGCTTCCTCAGCGCGAGACGTCCCGAGCCGCGATATCCCGAGCGCGCTTTATCGGCGCGCGGTGTTTATTTCACGAGCGCGTTTCGCGATACGCGAGCGGCTCTCTCGCAAGAGCGAGGCGGATGTTAGCCAGACGCGCGTTTTGCGAATCGGTATATAGTTCGAATCGTCGCGACAAGATTTTTCGCGATCGCGCGTACAAATCAATCTGCAAAATCGGCAAGTTCTCTTCCCATCGCCTCCTTTTTACGAGGCGTAAAAAAAATGATTTCTATAATTAATTCTTATCAAATTTATAACAGTGCATCTTGTGAGATTTTCCGTGACCTTTGTTGCGACACGTAAATGATTAATGAACGACGGGATAAACGTGTTCGCTCCGCTCGCGGAAAATGTCAACTTGTGAAAGATCAATTGACGTTGGTCGTTCCCAAAGGGGGAAGGAAAGGGGGAGGGGGGAAAAACTGTTAGACAAAGCCAGTCCTGGAGGAGAACGCGACAGATCGAGGGGAATAACAATGTATACAATTTCCATTTTGTTACCTCGATTCGAAATTGAGTTATTTATGACGGCCACACCACCAGGAAAACAGCTCTATCGAGAGACACCCCGGGGTTTCTTTTTATAAATAAATACTAAGGATTAATAATGAGCCCGTTATACACAGCCCGTCGCAATTGTCATTTGCGGTAATATAACGCGATCGGGTCAAGGCAAGCCGCCACCACCAATAATCACCGAGCTTCATGAAGGCCGAGCTTGCGGGATGTAAGTGAATCGGGTGACCGTAAGCAAAAAATAGAATCGTTCGCGAAGATCGCGAGGAAACTGCTAGAGATGGTAATCGGGGGAGGAAGGGGGGAGAAGAAAAAAAAAGGAATTACGTCGCGCTAATATATACACGATATATACACGCCAGGCAGAAAAAGCGCCTCTTCTTTTGTCTCTCTTAAATACATTCACATTTAAGTGCAATCGGATATACGACCGTTTTTGTAGAGATCGACGCAAAAAAGTGTGCATCGCGCACACAAGTTCCGTAAGTAAATCCTCCAATTAAAGATTCGCGACGCGAGTTCTCGCTAAGAATATCCGCGATGAAGTGTAATACACCGCGCGGGTAGATACAGATTAACTCGCGCGGCTACAACAGGCGCCGCATTCTCGGTCCATATACAATGCGATTACAAGATTAATTGTTCCGATTAAACATTCGTCCGTGGCCGCGGCGCGTCTCACCGTTCCGGCCGTTTATTTGCGACGTTCGCCGCGCGCGTTACGTCGCGTCTGAATTGGCGTCGCGTATATAAATTGGCGTACATACCCCGGCGGGAGCGTGCGTGTAACAGAAACAATATCGTATACGCGGACGGCCAATTTAGCGACACGCGAGAGAAATTTCCGCACGCGCCCGGCGCGTACGTGGCCGGTACGAAAACACATTGCGCAACAGCAGCCGTATACGCGGCCGGAAAGTCGAAATAGCGTCTCGATCCCGCTCAAGAGAGATTAATTGCGGATTACCCACGCATTGATCCGTGTTTTTCCCTCCCCCTCCTCCGACTCTCATCTCTTTTCTTCCCGAGCACTTGAACCGAAGCGGTCAAAACGACCGGTTTCTAATTTCTCATATAAATAACGGTACTTTAGTTGTTTGTCCGATTTTTGTTACGACATGCAAGTGATTGATTGATCAATTTATTTGCTCCCTTTAAAAAAAAAACCTATATTTAAGTAGTAGAAATAAATACGTGCTAAGTGTATGTGAGCAGTTAAACAATGCTGTGCGTATCGAACAAGTAACTCATTTTCACGACATCGAAATGTATGTTGTACGTCATAATAATGTGTTCTTCTCGAAATACTCCTCTTTCTACGTCGTTAAAAAAATCCATCTTGGCAAATAAGGCACTGCGAGTCTCGACAGACTCGCGATTCTTGTGCTACGCAAAAGTTATATTTGCCTAGGAGGAACGGCGCGGTTCACCGAGGAGGGACGAGACCGTCGCGCGCATCGGCGTCGGGGATTCGCGTTCGCTCGCGTTACCTTGCCTGAGTATGCTCTCGTAGATCCTGTAGGTAGTCTCGCAGTCGGACTCTTGCGGCGCGCCGCCGGCAGCGGCGGCGGCGGCGGCGGGCTGATGCCTGGCGCCGCCGTCCAGGCTCTGACTCCTGTTCCGGAAGTCCTGGCTCCACCGTTTCTTCGGGCTCTCGCTGCTCTCGCTCTGCCGCCTGATGTGTCCCAGCCGCCGGCCGAAGTGCCGTATCATCTCCTGTATGCTGTGGTGATGATGCGGCTTCTCGTGCTCGTTGGTCGGGCTGGGCGACGTCGGCGACGCCTTACCGGTGCTCGCCGCCCGAGCATGGTGGTAGTGATGGTAGTGGTGAAGGGGATGATGGTGGATGTTACCGTGGATCGTGTGGTACACGGACGGCTGATGATTGGACACGTTCGAGCCGTAGGACGAGCCGTAGGACGACGAGCCGTACGAGTACGCGGAGCTCACCGAGCCGCGGGACACGTGCCGCTCGTGCAGATAAAGCCTGCCGCCGCTGCCATCGTGGTGGTGTTGTTGCGGCTGCTGCTGCTGTTGCTTCTGGTTCAACAGCTCCTGCAGGAACCTCGTGTCCTGATTGCGGATGTCCGACGACGCGGAGGAGGAGGAGATGGTGCTTCTCGTGTCACCGCCGCCATTCTCGGTGCCGTGATGATGGTGGGACAATAGGTGGCTTATTCCATGCATCTCTCACGAGACGGGACGATGTATCGCGCGAACAATGACTCTGATATCACCCACCCGTTGCGGAAGAAGCGGCCCGCTTCAAGTTCCGGAGCCGTTCATCGGCGCTGCGCGGAGAGAAGTCGGCGGGCGGAGGAGGATGGGGGAGTGGCGCGGAATCTGCGGAAGAACCGGCGTTCACCAGGCAATTTTCTCGCTGCCGCGCGGCAACGTAAATGTAACCGCCGTTTAATAGACACACGCGCGGCAACATCTCGCCGTTTCATCGATCGTTAAACCTTCGCGAGACGATCCGGCGCGGCGTGGAATAACGACCCTCGCGTTTCGTCCGTTCGCATTATATGTATATACATCACGGATCGTTTCCGCTTCCGTAATAATGTAAACCGTAAGCGAATCTTGGCGTTTGGCTTTGAGATTTTAACGAGACGCTCGAGAGGGACGAAGCAGATGAAAGTGCGCTACGTGTTGTCTTGCGTAACTGACATCTAATAAAAAAAAAATCTGCATTCCATTTAGCAACTTTGACCGCCGCACGGATTTTTGTAATCGATCTCCCGGTGTCACGCTATTATTTTTTTTTATATCGTCATTTTAAGTAAATTTTTTCACATTGAAACATTTTCCGACATAAAAATATTCTTTTTTTAAATCAAAGTTTTCGGTAAAGAATTGATATATCTCTTCAAAATTTACATTATAGCATATTAAATCATTGCAAAATATTCTCAATTTATATGCAGATTGTAAGTAGGAAATGTGTGTTAAATTAACATTAAAATTGGCACGGCGCGACGCTTTGAAACTCAACATAGGTGTGTATCCAAGTGGATACACACGGCAGTCAAAGTGTTAATAATTTTCACGCTTCATACTTCATACTTTATACTTCATATTTGTCGGGCGATTGTTTATTTTGCGAACAAACGTGGGTAAAAACAGCTATTTGCATACTCTATTTTTCTTGCGGGCCGCGAAGCGGGAAGAAAAGAAGTAAAAAAAAAAAGTTACAGAACCGCTGTATTATTCGACAACAGCATCATTTGTGCGCGCGAGTGAAAAGAACGTGAATGCGGTACCATGCGACAATATTTTTCTACATGAAATTACTCCAAAAAACAAAGGAGGTGCAATAAACGCCTCTTCTCGTTCGCTGCACGTACGACGAGACGTTTACTCGCGAAGCTCGACGCTACCGATTCTATAATACGCCAATGATTTCTATCTACGCGAAAGTCGCGCGAGGAGGAGGAGGGAACCGGTCGCGTATATTGCGTATTCAATCTGACAGGAAGAAACAGGAGGCCACGTCCGCGATGCCAATTAAATTCTGGCAGAGTTAACAAACTTTTAATAAACTCGGAAAGAAACGGACGGCAACTCGCTCGTGACGAACGTTTTCGCGGAACGGAACATTTAGAGACTCATTATTAGCCGCGTTCCGTTAAAACCATTCCAGAAATGCGACGTCCGAGAAAAATAGCTCGAGTGCGTAACGATAACGATGTATCATCATAACAACGTAAATTTTCCAACGAGCTCTCTCTCTCTCTCTCTCTTTTTCTCAGTTTCTCTCTATTTCGTTAGAGTGTGATTCAACGATATTATGTCATGATAATCACGTTGCGTAAACGCAGCGTCCACACATAACGCAAAAAGACATTCCACGTCAAAAAGAATTCCTCAAAGGAAAGTCAGACGGAGTAATACGTCGAGTGCGAGCGCGGCACGAGAAAATTAGGATTCAGAAGGAAACGTTTATGAGAGAGACACGGAGAGACTGATTGCGTGATTAGCGGAAGCAGTCAGTGCCGGCACCAATTATTAAAGAGCCGTGGAACGACTCTTTGCCGCGTATCATGCGACCGTCATCACCGGTTAGCACGCGTTACACCACCGTCAGAGAGAGAAAGAGAGACAACAAGCGAGTGAGTTCCCTCTCGCATAAAGGATTCTGCCCGGCTGAGGCTCGTTCTACAACTTCATATGTCGGATCGCTGTAAGAATTGATCAATCACAATCGAGTATTCTCTTTACATTCAACTGTGATTAGTCAATTCTTACGATACGACGTCCGATGTATTGTAAGAACGAGCCTGAAGCTTACTCTACAGTCTACAACGGCCGTAAACAGTAAGAATTATCCTATCACAGTCGACTATAATTGGTCAATTTTTACCGCTTAGGGCTATTGTAGAATAGGCTGAACAGAGCGGACTCCGTATAACTCGACTCCGACTATGCTTGCGCATATAAAACCGTGCTGCCCCGATTTCTAGAAACGGGTCGCCGAAACGGAGAATTTCGAGGTCGAGGGTGAGGAACTGGGTCGTATCGATCCAACGGCCGCCGGCCCTCCGGCCGCCCGAGAGAGGGTCGCGCGTACACAAAGAAACCGTAGCTTCCGACGGGAGAGTTGCGTATCGACGGCCGGTCCGATGTATCGAAGTCCCCCGCGAGAGAGTCCAATTAGAACGGGAAACTTGCGAGATGACAAAAGGACGTGCTTCGAGTGTCCCGTAATTAAAATTGGATAAAAAAAAAACCCGGCACGAACGTCGCACAAACTGTCGACTCACGGTGGCTCTCGTTGCGCATCGGCTATAAGGGGATACGTCACGTTTATCTCGTTAAAACGGCGACATTAATATCAGTTTTTCGCAGACTGGCGACGATAAGCGGGACGTCCGAGAGGAGCGGCGGCGAACGAAAACGAACATTCGACGCGAGAATAACGTCCAGAGGCCACAGTCCTGGCAACCTTGACGCTAGTTCAGTCAGACTTCCTCAAAACCAATCCCGACCGATACCTATACACGTGGTCTTCGCAGGCCGCAGACACACTCGTGTATCACGTACGTGCCGTTTGTATGCAAATGCGACGTAATACGCGACTTGGATTAAAAATTTGTAAACCAACGGACTCCTCTTTAAAAGAGGTATTGTACACACATCACGATATAAAATTCACGTAAACGGATGATTCACTTCCCACGTTCTCGCGCGAATGTAATATAAAACTTTTTTTATTATCGACGGGAGATCGGAAAAATATCTCTGCTATTTTTCGAGCGACAAATATATCCCCCGGTGAATCGGTTGAAAAGTGACGGAGTAATTCCCTTTTTCTCTCTCTCTCTCTCTTTCTCTCCCCTCGATGAGAAGATTAATTTCCCTGCGATCGGTCTATTATACGACTAGCGTATTCAAAATGCATGGAACTACGAAGTTTCCAAATATAAAATATTAAAATATGAGAGGCTCGTGAGATAATATAGCGTACTGTATTGTACGAAGACCTTGAAGTAAGGAAGACCGCGTAGCGTATCGGTATATCTCTCGCGAACGAAGCGCAATTTAATTCAATTTAGCAAACGCCCGTGAAGCTTGGCACAACAAATCCGCGGGCATTACTCGGCCTACCGCTAGAAATCTACCGAAAATTAAGGATAATTACTCGTTCACTTTGATACAGCTTGTTAACGCTTCGGCCGTCAAGGAGATTTCGACATTGCGATCCGAATAAGTCTAGTGTGTATTTCTATATTTTATTGTTCTCTTAAATGTCCTGAGATAATTTATATTCCTTCAGTAATGTCTTAAATTAATAAAATCCTTCTTATCCGTTTCTATCTGTTTTCATCAGATTAACTTTAATCGCAATTTAATTTACTCTCTCTCTCTCTCTCTCTCTCTCTCTCTCTCTCTCTCTCTCTCCATTTTTTTCTAATTATTATAATTAAAGAGTAAATTCTAGTTCGTAGAATTTACTCTTTTCATCTCTTTCTAATTCTCTAAGAATTAAAAAAACAGATATAAATTCTCTAAGAATTAACAAAAGATAAAAAGATTAAATTGAACAGAGGTTAAAGCTAGTCTACATTGGTTACATTACAAAAATGGACATTGATCGGATAAATAAAACTGTCAATCCACAAACAAGTAATAGAGGGGGGGGGGGAGGAAGGAGGAGGCGTGCGAATTTTACACGTCGAATACGGATGACTTGGCAGTGTCAAAGTGTTAAGTCGTCGAATCATAGGTACTAACGCATACCTAATATATTAAATACGAATTGTTTGTACACTTCACATAGTGACGTAATTGTTTTCCGAGTTCAAGGAGAATCGCGATACGAGAGGCACGTACCACCGAGTAACCGAGATTTCTTTCTTGCACGAGGATAGAGGCACGTCTACCACAACGGCGTGCTTTTAGCTCGATATACGTCGAACGCGCTACGTGCCTCGCCGATAGAAAAACTTACAGCGATAATATTTTCATTTGCTTCGCGAGATTAAAAATTTCCGGGCGGAATGCGGCGCGCGTTTTTAAAGGCGTAAGTCTCTTATATCCGGCACAATCGATTATAAAAAGTATATACGCGCATCGCATACGCGGACGTGCGGGGATGAGCGGGGGAGTGAAACGATGATTAATAATTATTTCGCTTCCTTTTGTATATCCGGTAATTGTAAAATAATTCGCCGTTGCTGCGTTATCGTTACTCGTTATCACGTTAATGTTAAACTACGATCCTGCACAAGGTGAATCACGAGGAAAAAAAGTCGCGAAAAACTACATTTTTTTTTTATCCCGATACGAATGACGAGCAATCGATGAAAGACAGGTTACGCAAGAGAAACGTGGATGTCCCGACGTCTCTTTGTCGCACTGCCTCGGATTCTTTTTCGCCCCGGTATGGTTGACGATTCGCCGGTCTAAATGCGACGCGACGCGACACGCCGAGAGGCGCGAGGGAGAGAGGGAGAACGGATTGATCTCTCACTCTCTGAAAAATTCATCACGATACGCGACGCACGCCCGCGGTGTGTTTACTCCGCCGCGAGTTTAAAGCCATCGCTCGCCCGCTCGCCACCGCGCGCCGCCGAGTCGTTATCGAAGTCGCATTCTTATCGTGCGTCGAACGCGCGCGATTACGATGGAAATGCGAGTCGCGAGAAGAAGAGGAAAAGAAAATGTGGGAAAGAGGAAAAGAGAAAACGAGACGAAAAACGCGCGCGGCCGACAAAGTTGCGGTGAAATCTCGCTCGTCAGACTTTGGACCGCGATTTTTCTTTATTTTAATAGCAAATATCTTTCTATACGTATTTTCAAGGTTTGCCATAAAATGTTACGTAAGCTTTATCTCTTTCTCTCCGCGTTTTTTTTTTCACGGGCGTTCAGTGCTTGTCAAATTGTCAATACGAACGAGAGACCGCTTCGACGGCCCGGTGCGGCGTGACGCGACGCGCGGCGTTTCCGGTTTCCAAACATGGAACAATCGATGCGCGAATCTCTCCCGGAGACCGGTTTCTCCTCAAGGCCGACGAAGACCCTCACGGCCTCTGTGCATCGACACGCCGATAGAATCGGAGCCACACGCGACGAACTTGTTTCCCCGTATCGTTCCCTCGTCGCGTCGCGCGGCCCGGTGTGCGAGAGAGCGCGCGTTTACATGTATGCGCGCGGGCGCGCGCGAGCGCTCATATTACGCCTCTCTAATACGTAAAAAGGGATGACCTTCCTCCTCCCTCCCGGCGACCTATATCACCGAAAGCGGCGTCGGCGGCGTCGGTGACGGCCGGGCGAAAACGAAAGGAGGTTTTTTTTAATTACGTCCCCGAGGACGTCAGCTATTCCCGCCCGCTTTCCCGCCTCATCCTCTCCCTTCGTTGTCCCTTTAACACGCTCGATATGGCGAACGCGAACGCCTCGTTCGGAGGCGAGGGCGGCGAGAACGAGTATACCATCGCGCGACGAGGGCGACCCGAGATGACGCTCGGGAACAACGTAGTTAACGCGGGGAGAGGCTCCGGGTGACTCACAATCAAGTTCCCCGAGCGATAAAATTCGCGGACGCGCTCTGCGATCTGGTTGCGTAATAACGCGATGAAAACAATGTGGGAGAGATGAAAGAAAAAAAAAAACAGATGAGGAATGCCGAATGCCGATGGGAGATACCGGGGCCCCGAGAGCATCCGCGAGCGTTTCTCTCTTTCTCTCGTCTCTTCCCGCGTCGTTGGCATTCCCAGAATGGACTTTACGCTCGACACTCCGTTTAAGGTGACGATAACGAGAAGGCGATAAACCGCGCCGCGCCGGCCGAAGTAAGGAGACGAGAGGAGTACTTACGAAAGACGATGTGAATATTATCCGCTTTTCTCTACCTTTTTTTTTTCTTTCCTTCTTTCGCTCTCGCGGGTACGCGATTTTTTCGACGGACACGTGAGAGAGGAAGAGGCTCTCGCACGTCTCGCACCCTCGCACGGTTCTGCGCGAGCGTGCGAGAGGACGATCTTCTCTTCTCGCTCACGATAAGCGG